>NW_006159803.1:3101717-3113599 GCF_000334495.1 Tupaia belangeri chinensis | reverse complement strand
GGCCCGGGCTGGCAGGCGGCCGTCGTCTTGCCGGTCCGCTATTTCTACCTGCAGGCGGTCAACGCGGAGGGCCAGAATTTCACTCGCTCGCCCCCAGGTAGCCTCCAGCTGCTGGCCTCGCTCAACTCGCAGCCTGCCCCCTTCCAGCCCGCCCCCTTCCTGCCCGCAGCCACCAGGACCCCTGGGAATGAGCCCCCGGCCTGCAGGGTGTCCTTTCTCCTGCATGTGTGGCCGTTTCTTGGTCTATTCAAGTCCCCCTCCCTCCTCTCCGGACACAAAGGGGGAGGGAGTCGCCACAAGTTTGTTGAATGAATGCACTCCAAGGGCCCTTGCACATTTACCGTGCAGTGGCTGGCGCTGCGAACGGATGGACCCGGGTGTCGTCAGGAAGGCGGTGTGAGTCACATGTTGAAAGACGTTCCTTCCCTTTCTGACTTAAGCGTCGGAACGATTACAAGAAGCAGGGAGTGCTTTCGCGTGATGAGTTAGCAAGCCGGAGAATCGCGTCCAATTACATTGCTTAAGCCTGCTGTGGCAGTTTTGCATGCTTAGTTTTTGTTTTCTTAGTTCTGAGTTCTGGAAAGGAAGTTACAGGAATTAGTGAAACAGAGTGAAAATCGTTTGTTTTTTTCCCTTCACAGGGAGTGGATCTTGTCCTAAATCCCTTCTGCCAGGTCCTCCTCTCACGTTCTCACATCTTACCACTGCAACCTCTTGCAACTTGTTCTGCAGGTTTCAAGTTGTTGCCAGTCAGGAGTAGCTAATTTATGTCTAAGGTTAGGGCTTCAGCCAACTGGCAACCTGTTTTATCAACAAAGAGAAAATAAAAATAAAACAACCTTCCCTTTTCTTCCTGCTTGGAACTAAGCTGCAAGTGGGCCACAATCTCTGGGTGGGCTCAGGACGATGATTAGGCAAAGCAAAGTCTTTCAGATCAAACTTTTTTTTTTTTTCGGTTATTGTATAAGGCTCATGCACTTCCCAGAGAGAGGGAAAGTAAGAAATCCCATCCCTGCCTCTCCGCCAGGGGTTGCATGTTAGAATACCTTTTTCATTTTCTTGGGATTTTTGCAGGCTTATGGGCCTTGCCAGACTTTCAAGCCATAGGGTTTAGGCCTTGAACCAGGGTTGACCATGTGGGAATCCAGCATCTCAACCACCACACCACCTGCTGGCTTCCCTGATTCACTTTTAGATTTAAATTTTCCCCCCAAATTTCATTCAGGCCATTGCTTCCAAGTGATTAAATGAGCCAGATCAACCTAGGGCTGACCCATACATCTCTCCACATCTCAGCAGAATGGAGAAATGGAGGACAGGGGATTGCCATGAGACCATGCCCTATTGGAGGGTACTTGCTCTTCAGGTGTTGGTTCTCTCTCCCTTTCTTTCTGGTGAGCACAGCCTCTGGCAATTAAAAAAAAATCATTCATTCAAATATTTATTTACTGTCTGCTTACTATGTGCTTGGTAATTCTTCTGGGGTTTACAAGAATGAAAAGACAATGCCTGTCCAGCAAGGAACTACTTACTGTCTGTTGGGAAAACAGACATGCAAATAACAGATCACAGTCTAAGATAATTGTGAAAATTGTGCAGCAAAGGTAGGTAGAGAGTGCAGAGGAAACATTGTAAACTTCCAGGATTGGCTTGAGGAAGTCAGGGAAATTTTCAGGAGCAAGAGATTTGGAGGATGAGACAGTTTGCTTGGCAGCTTGCAAATGGGAAACACCTGCATGTGCAAAAGCCCAGAGGCATAAGAAAATGTCATACTTTGGAAAGTAACTAAATGATGTTGAGCAGAAAAAGGTTAGTCAAAATTTATCCAGAAATCTTCAAGGGTCTTGAATGCCAAGGAATCAATTTTCAGAAACAGATAAAGGGAAGCCATTGAAGAATTTTGAACTGAAGAATGTTAAGAATCTGCCTCTTAACCACCTCAACTCCCAAAGTTGATTTGATCATCACTTTAATAACATATCTACCAACTGGACTCTAATTCTAAAACAACTGGTTTCATATGCTTTAGATGCATTTGGGTAGAATAATTCTGACTTTGCTGACAGAAATTCAAGAGTGTATATGGGACTTTGGCAAACTTTTTCTCTAAAGGGGCACATGGTAAATAATTGTGACTTTGCAGGTTATACAGACTTTGTTACATTTACTCAACTCTGCCTTGTAGCCATAGCCAGTAAGTAAACAACCAGACTGTGTTTTAAATAATTCTTGATGGCCCCTGAAATTGAATTTCATGTACTTTTTCATGAAAAGTACAAAATAGTTTTGTTTTTTTCATTTAAAAATATAAAAACCAGTTTTTAAAATGTTTTAAAGAATTATTGAATTTTACTTATCATTATTGTTTTATAATTTGCTACAGGGCACATGCACTCACCAGAAAGAAAGTAAGTCGCCAGGTCTAGGACTTGAATCGCCGTCAGCCATGTAGGAGTCCAGCATGTTAACCACTGTGCCACGTGCTGACCCCCAAACCCATTTTTAGCTCACAGACTTCATAGGAACAGTGAACAAGACGAGCCCTATTATATTAAAGACCTTCAATTAAAATCAGAGTAATACATGACTTACACTCATACACACTAATACACACAAATGTATGTATTAGGTTGTTGGAAAAGTCATGACATATTTTTTAATGCTTTTCTATGCAAAAACCCAATATATATCATACAGGCCAGAAACAAATTGCAAACAGTGTCTATTAAATACCTTAACATAAAAATGTTACATCTGTGTTTCTACTGGTTTGCCCTAGCAACTATGATTTCTCTTCTTTTAGTTGTAGAAGACTCTGCATTGCCCTAAGTAAAAGATTCAGAAGAAAAGACTCCTAAATTCAAATTCAGGAGCTGGCAGGTGGCATGGTGGTTAAGGTGCTGGAACCCTACATGGTCAACCATGGTTCGAATCCCAGCCCTGGCATTTTGCTTTCCCTTTCTCTTTCTCTGGTTAAACTAAAAGATAATAATAATAAATGAAACTAAATAAATAACTCTTTTTAAAAATTACAAATTCAAAGTATTCTACTATGGGATATATTTTCTTTATAGTTTTCTTTATTTTCTAAAATTAATTTGTATGTTTTAGTGGAGAGAACCTTAGAAAGGAAAGAAGGTGGTACACTTAAAAAAATACATGAAAAAAAGAAAAGTAGATAATCTAAAATGAAATACTGTTAAGTATTACTATTAATGAGAGAATTAATAATTCATATAAAGTTCCATTTTTTTATCTAAAAATATTGACAAAGATTTTTTAAGTGGAAATATTCAAACCTATTAAGGGAGCAATCTAATACTCTTTTCTCTGCTGGTGACAACACAAATTGATAAACTGTTTCTGGAAAGTAATTTTCCAAACCACCTAGAATATTAGACTTTATAAACTCTGTAGGAAACACACACACACATACACACACACACACACACACACACAGCCAGTCCTATCGCCTGGGGGTTAAGGGAGCCAGATCCCACATGGACAACCATGGTTCAAGTCCCAGTCCCAGTGGCTTGAAAAACATGCTGGGGGAAAAAAGGTAAAATTTGAACTATAAAAAAAGAAAACATGCTGGGTATGTATGTACATGCCCCAAGTCCTGACAAGATGGAGAAATGGAAATGAGATTGCATAACCATGCCCCACTGGGGGATGCTTTTCCCTCCCCCTCTCTTTCTCTGATAAGTCCACATGCCCTCTAGTAATTTTTAAAAAGCAGAGAAACAAAACCAAGTTTCCACAAACATTTACAAAAATGCCATGCCTTTCAATTTGGTAATAGGATTTCAAGGTTATCTGTTGTGAGAAAAATGTCAGAGTGTGGTCATAGATTTATGTCTAAGGATATTGTTGCAGCATTATAGTTACTTATTACAACAAGTCTGAATAGCTATCATAAGGAAGTTACTAATATAAAGTATGATACATTCGTTATAGAATATTTGACATCCATTAAAATTAACATTTTAGATTCTACTAAAGGAAGTATCTAAAGCAGTCAAATTCATAGTCAAACAGAAGTATAATAGTGGTTGCCAGAGAAAGGGGTGAGAATGTGTTGCTGACTGCGTATAAACTGATAGTTTCATTTTACGAGATGAAAAATGTCTAGAGAGTCATTGCACAACAGTGTGGATATACTTGACACTACTGAGCTGTATACTTAAAAATGATTACATTTTATGTTCTGTTCTCATTCTTACAGTTCATGGATTTTTAACTACTTGGACTTAAATCAAAGGAGAAAAGGTCAAATAGGCAAAAAGTTAATTTCTTCTTTGCCCTTTTTATGGATTGATAAATCTTTATTGAATGACTAAAGAATCAAACATTGAGTCAGATCTTTGGTTTGAAGACAGCAAAAGATACTTCCTGGCCTTAAGGACCTTCCAATCTTAAATTATTATGTTTACTGTTTATGCTACAGGAAAAACGTAACTTTTTTACAGTGCCATCTATCCAGTCATTATTAAGGTATAATAATTGTGAAGTGATAGAATTATCCATGATTATTCTTCTTTCAGGTCAAACACTATTCAAAGTACTAGTCAAATCTCTTTCACCCAAAGAATTAGTCCGGATTCATGTCCCTAAACCTTTGGACAGAAATGATGGTACATTTTTGATGAGATACCGAATGTATGAGAGTGTCAATGAAGGGCTGAAGATAGAGGTGCTTTATGGGGACAAACATGTGGCTCAGTCACCTTATATTTTGAAAGGTAAGTGATTATTATATAATCCAGAGCCATCCTTATGGTAGGTCCCATGCCTTTCAAAATAGGTTTTGATGACTTCAAAGTCATGTGTACATACCTTTTAGAGCTCAATTTTAACTTCATATTTTTAAGGGAAAGGAAACCAAATCATTTAAAGAGATTTAAATAAGAAAAAAGAATGATGTGTGTTTACCAATGTAGCTACCATTTCTGCTACTCAATCCCTTTGATTAGATCCATATATTCATCTACTACCATTAGCCCTCTGCCTAAATGCTTTCTTTCTTCATTATTTTTATTTATTTATTTATTTATTTATTTATAGAGAGATTTTTGCTATAGGGTATATGCACTTGCCTGAGAGAGACAGAAAGTGAGAAATACACACTCACACCCACCTCCCTGGGAATGGCCATGCCGCGATCCCTTCACATCCATTCTCCTCTTTTGAGCATGCACACACATGCACCTAGTGTGGGTTTTAAGCCTCCTGGTCTGGGACTCAAACTGCAGTTGACTCTGGGGGAGTTGAGCAACGTAACCATTATGCCATCTGCTGGCCCCCTACCTAAATGCTTTCTATTCATATTTTTTTTAGTGTAAGAATACTGGTAATTAATTCTCCCAGGTTTTGAATGTCTTTATTTGCCTTTGTTTATAAAAGACATTGTCACTATATAGAATTATAGGTTAATAGGGTTTTTGCTTTTGATACTTTAAAAATGTTGCTCTACCGTGTTCTCCCTTGCATTATTTCCAACAATAAATCTACCCATTATCCATGTCTTTGTTCCTCTCTATTGCTGTAAATATTTTCTCTTGAGATTAGCAGGTGGCATAGCAGTTAAGGCGCTGAACTCCCACGTGGCTCACCACGGTTCAAGTCTTGGACCTTGTGGCTTGAAACTCATGCTGGGCACATCCCAAGAGAAGAATGAAGGAGAAGGGAGTGTGATGTTGTGTGATCTCTCACTTTCTCTCTCTCTCCCTCTCTCTGTTGAACAAGTACATGGCCCTATAGTAGAAACTAACTAACTAACTAACTAAATAAATAAATAAATAAAAATTATATAAAAGAAAAGGGGACAGAAAGTAGAAACCTGGTACTCTGACATAATTACTTAAACTAATATTTGACAAGTGCAAGATTATCTCTGTCTGGGTAATCTTAGAATTTACCCAGAAGCAGGGGCAGAAGTAGTTCCCTGTGCCTCTGTGCTTGTTAATTGAGTGTGGCATTTCTATTTTGCTTTCCCTAGGTCCAGTATACCACGAATACTGTGACTGTCCAGAAGAGGATCCTCAGGCCTGGCAGAAAACTCTTTCTTGTCCAATCAAGGAACCACAGATTGCTAAGGATTTTGCTTCCTTCCCCAGCATCAATCTCCAGCAAATGCTAAATGAAGTCCCTGAAAGGTTTGGGGATGAAAGGGGTGCTATTGTTCACTACACAGTTCTCAATAACCACATTTACCGAAGATCTTTAGGGAAATACACAGACTTCAAAATGTTCTCTGATGAGATTTTGCTGTCACTGGCAAGAAAGGTAAGAGAATGAATGGATTCTCAATATAATTAGTCAGCTGTAACATTTAAATGCTTAAAATTATTGTATAATGGTAAAGAATGAAAATGGGTTTCAGGCTCAGAAACATGCATGTGAGATATTTACCACTTGAATGTTCATTAATCCTTTGTGGATCTCTCTGTCTTGTAAGATTTAAATTAAATGGCTTAAGCTCCTATCCCAGGTAGGGAGGTTCCTGTGAGCTCCCAGATAGCCCAACCTTGTAGTCATTTGTTTAAGTTCTCTGTTTCTGCTGAATACACTTCCCATTCAGATTTCACCTTCTGCAACTGTTTTCTTCTCTTCACCTGAAAATGACATGGACTTAAAACACATTTTCCTTATTTTATCCTGAGCACTTTTAGAAGATAGTGTGAGTAGCACATCTTGTTGAAGGTTTGGGTATCAGAGAGATTATTTTGTACCAGTGCATACAAAAAACCACCAACCAACTAAACAAACAAAAATCTAACATTTAAAAATAGACAGTAGAGTAGTGCATATAGGTGACAAAGTAATAGATACTTAAAAAAAAATGGGCAGGCAGGTGGTGTGGGGTTAGGGCGCTGGACACCCACATGGCCGAATTTGGTTCAAGTTCCATTCCTGTTGACTTGCTTTCTCACTTTCCCTTTCTCTCTCTTTCTCTGTCTCTCTCTGGTCAAATTAAAAATAATAATAATAATAACAATATAAAATGAGGGGCCGGCAGTTGGCATGGTGGTTAAGGGTGCTGGACTCCCACATGGCTGACCATGGTTTGCGTCCCAGACCTGGTGGCTTGCTTTCTCACTTTTTCTCTTACTCTGTTCCTCTCTGGTCCAATTAAAAGTAAGTGAGTGAATAAATAAAGCTAAATAAGATAATTCTAAAAATATATACATATAAAATGAATAATTCTTTACAAAAACAGTGATTTTCAGATATGCATAACATGGTATGGTGTTGAATGCTAGGGATGGTGAATGTGCTTATATCTTTGATTTCATTATTGTACACTGTATATATGCTTTACAAAACCATACTCTACCTTAAAAAGACATAAAACAATTATATACAAATCAGAAATTTTAACTTTTTTTTGAAATATTTTTTCTATAGGGTGTGTACACTTGCGAGAGAGAGACAGAGAGACAGAAAGCAAGAAATCAGCCCCCAGTGGGGGGATAGCCATGCCATAAATCCATTCTCCATTCTCCTCTTGAGATTTTAGACTTGCACACACATGCTTGGTGTGAATTTTAAGCTGTCAGGTCTGGAACTTGAACCACAGTGGACTACATGGAAGTCCAGCAACGTAACCATTATACCATCTAGAGATCCCTAAAAGCATTTTGTTAAAGACATCCCTATACTAATCAGATGTTCAGTCATCGCTCTCTCTGATTTTCTCACTGGCCACCTTAATTTTCAGGTCTTAGCCTTTTACTCAATGTGGTAGCTTCTTTTAGACTCCCTACAACCCTCAACAGTCCTCCTCTATTCTGCTTTTCAGTCCCTCTTTCCACATGTGCAGAACTCCAAATTTCTCTTACTCAAGGAGGTCAAACTGCCTCTTGTTATTCCTTGTTCTTCATCAGCCAGGGTGAAGGATGGAAGCAGGCAGTCTTTCTCACCCAGAAAGCCCATTAAGGTAGTTTACTAAGCCAAAAGCCAACTTCTGTAACTGTTAACATAATTTCCCAGGTATGCTGATTATGTGGCTACAATTGGTTCTTATTTTAAGGAGCAGTTGCCTTCTCCCTTTCTGCAGCCCGCAAAATAAGCATATGAGCATTTAAGGGGCATCTAATCCTAAAGGTTGAACGTTCTTCCTGGGCTACCACCAGTCCACTCTGCCCTATATTCTTGTATCTTATACTCATGTTGCCAACTCCATAGCAACTGGAGATGACTGTGATCCTCAGGGAACAGCTGGCAATGTCTTACAGATATTTTGGTTGTCACAACTCAAGGGTTGCTACAAGCATCCAGAGGGTAAATATCTGACAATGCACCAGACGGCCCTCCACAGCAAAAAATTATCCAGCATAAAATGTCATGAGTGTTAGAGTTGAGAAACCTTTCTGCATAATAAGAAGTGGAGTTTATTCATGAGTTTGTGAATAATGGTAGGGAAGTGAGAGAATGATTATTCATATCTCTTGCCCAAGGCTCACGTGCCCAAGGAAGGCAGGTCAAGGTTTGATATGCATTTGAAGGATGAGAAAGGAGACTGCCAAGCTGAGTAAGTACTGGGTCATCGGAAAAGTTGTGACTTTTTTTTTTCATGGTTTTCTATGCAAAAATAGATCGTGACTTTTCTGACAATCCAGTAAAATACATTGCAAAGGAAGGGAATTACATAGTAATGTGATGGCATTTTCATAGTGTAGCTGAAAGTTTACTGCTAGAAGATGAGACTTAAAACACTAAGGTGGGGGACCAGCATTTAGTGTAATGGCTATGTGCTCGACTCCCATGTAGTCGACCGCAGTTCGAGTCCTGGACCCAGTGGCTTAAACTCACGCTGGGCGCATGTGCATGCGTGCCCAAGATCCCAAGAGGAGAATGGAGAAGGGCCTGCGGCATGGCCATCCCCCCTGGGGGGTGATTTCTAGCTTTCTGTCTCTCTGTCTCTCTCTGTCTTTCTGGCAAGCGCACACGCCCTGTGGCGAAAACCTCTCAAAAAAAGGAAAAAAAACCCTAAGATGGAGTAAGACGGGTAGTCCTTGAATGCCAACCAGAGAGATTGGACCTTCTCTCACAGGCTTAAGGTTCTGTTAGCCTTAGTAGTGACATTAATTTGAGTTTTAAAAATTCAGGCAGCCTTGAGAACAGATGAGAGTGAGAAGAGGCTAGAATCAGAACACTGAGTGAGGAAGCTATTGCAACAATCTAGGCAGAAGATGATAAGGACCTAAACTAAGGCAGTGACCATGGAGATGGCAAGAGTAGTGGCAGATTCCATAAACAAAGGAAGATGAATAAAAGAGGGGAGGGTCATGAAGGGAAAGAAGGGCTTAGGTCTAACTCTGTAGATTCATTTTTAAAAAATAAACATTTTAACTTTATTTATTTTCATTTGACCATAGAGGGACAGAGTGAGGGAGAGAGAGAGGGAAAGTGAGAAAGCAAGCCACCAGGTCCAGGATTTGAACTGTGGTCAGCCATGTGGGAGTCCAGCACCCTTAACCACCATGCCACCTGCCAACCCCTGCAGATTCTCATTAAGGCAGCTGGAGGACAGGGTTCTCAAAAGCCACTCATCCTTACACACTCTCCACTTCTATAATACTAAATTTTATAAATTTTTTGTTGTCATTTCTTTTTCCATGCCAGCAGGTTCATAACATGAGAGAGAGACAGAGAGAAAAAACATTCCCCAACAGGGCTGGTCATGCCACAGTCCAATAATACTAAAATTTAAATAGGAACTCTGGACCTCTAGAGGAAGTTGGCTCCTGGTTAAGTGAATTTTCATCATCACCCAAGATTTTCTGGTGACTCAGAGTCATTCTTTGCTCTTCTACAGTTTTTGAATGATCAGTTCTATTCAAAATAATTAAGAAAGTCAGAGGACTGTAGTATTTTTGTACCAAAGACTGAGGTCTTCCCAGCACTGATGGTTATACTTTTGTTTATTTAGGTTCTTCTCCCAGATTTAGAATTTTATATTAATCTTGGAGACTGGCCCTTGGAGCATCGAAAAGTCAATGAAACCCCTGGCCCTATACCTATCATTTCATGGTGTGGCTCTCTGGATTCAAGAGATATTATCCTTCCAACATATGACATCACTCACTCCACACTTGAAGCAATGAGGGGTGTTACAAATGATCTCCTCTCTATTCAGGGAAATACAGGTAAATTAAGGTAAATTCTCCAAGAAGCAACTTTAAGGAAAAAAGACGTGAATGTTTAGAGTAAATTAATATATTTAAATAACAAACCTTGTTTTCTAACCAAGAAAACAAGAAAAATATCACCCTACACATTGAAGTCATTTGTTTAAGATTCCTCTAGTCCAAAATTTAAAGATGCATAGTTTGGTTTAGTAATGTCCAAATCTACCTTAATTGAATCTCCCTTGAGTTGGTCATTTGTAGACACTATTTCAAAACACATATTTGGTCAAGTTGTCACTTAATTCTGATTCTAATGCCTTTATATTGCTGGATGACATGATAATTTTGAAAAATATAAAATAATATACAAATATAAGAGAATTGTGATAATAGTGTAATCTGGATATTATTACACTTTGTAAGAAACCCTACCCCATTCCCTTTTTCAGCCTCTCTGGATCCTTTAAAACCTGAATTCCTCTGTGGATGGTCTTAGATTTATGGTACAACACTCCTTTTTATTAAACCAGATACCCTGAGTGGTAAAACTCTGCCCTGTCTTCTTTATGGCCTCTATTTCTGTTTATTGTGGTTTGGTGGACTTATTTAGTAGATAAGACCATAGACTTTTGTAAACTATCTAAAGATAACATGAAATAAAAACTGACCTACCTTTCATTTGATAACAGTAACTTCCTGAAAAATGTGCCCCTTCTGATTTCTGTATTTTACAGTTTATCCCTTAGAAAACTGACAGGTGGGGGCCAGCAGTTGGCGTAATGGCTACATCCCTGGACTCCCATGTAGTTGACTGTGGTTCAAGTCCTGGACCCAGTGGCTTAAACTTATGCCAGGCACGTGTGTGTGCGTGCCCAAGATCCTGAGAAGAGAATGGAGGAGAAGGGATTGCAGTGTGGCCATTGCCCCTGAGGGGTGATTTCTCGCTTTCTGTCTCTCTGTCTCTCTCTGTCTGTCTGGCAAGCGCACGTGCCCTATAGCAAAAACCTCTTAAAAAAAAAAAAAAAGATTAGCTGATGATAAAAGAGCTTTAACATCTTAAAGGACAATGGTAGATGTAAGATTATTTATATGCTTACCATATAAAAATGTCAAATTCATAATCATCATTTTTTTTATGACTTCAAATTTCTAGGGCCTTCCTGGATCAATAAAACAGAGAAAGCTTTCTTTAGAGGAAGAGATAGCCGAGAGGAGAGGCTCCAGTTGGTGCAGCTGTCCAAAGAAAATCCAGAGCTACTAGATGCGGGGATTACAGGGTACTTCTTTTTCCAAGAGAAAGAAAAGGAGCTTGGAAAAGCCAAATTAATAGGGTTCTTTGATTTCTTTAAGGTATGCATTTGAGTCTTCCTACATGAGTATGAAGAGATAAATTTAGTTTTAAAGTCTACTAAATAGATGGGGTTTGGCAGATATCTCCTGTCCTGTGAACTGACACACATTTTGACACTTTCTTAGACACAGGGAACTACAAAATTCACTGTGTTTTCCTTTTGTTAACTATGTACCAAATAGTTCAGAACTGTATATTGTGTCATTGGAAAAGTCATGACATATTTTCCTATGTTTTTCAAAGCAAAAATGTGTCATGACTTTTCTGAACATCCAAGAATACAAGAATTATCCTGGGATTTTTGTGTATTTATTTCTCTTACTTATATTTAATAAAATGGGAATATAAATGTCTTTGACATGAAGTAATCTTGATATCGTTTGTAAATAGAAAGA
>NW_006159803.1:3082429-3101686 GCF_000334495.1 Tupaia belangeri chinensis | reverse complement strand
AATTCCCTGTGCATAAAACAGGAGCTGGAATTGCAGTTCAAGTCCTGCCTCTGCCACCAGTTGTGGGACCTGCATCTCTTAGTGCCTCCAGTCTGTAAGCACGTGAGATGCCTGCCTAATGCCTTCCCAGCACTATCATATGAGGCTCAAAGGAGACAGAGATTTGAGCATTATAACAAAAGTCTGACTGACTAGAAAACTCTTTGGTGCTCCAGTCATTTTAAGAAACAGTGAATTGTGAGATCTGGACTATATCCTTTTCCTCTCCATGTGATATAAGGAAAAAATGGGTTTGGACTTGGAGAATAGAGGTTTATAAATTTCTCAGAATACCAGTTTTTTTCATTCATTCCAAAAAAAGTGGGGTGGGAGCAATACTACCTGCTTTCCATTATCGTAATTCAATGAGCTTTAATGCCTACAACAGTTCTTCTGGAATATAAATGAAAGTTTTTTGGGCCAGTGCTTGGCTTCGTGGTTAAGGCAGCTGGATCACATATGGCTGACTATGTGGTTCAAGTCCTGGACATAATAATGTGAAAAACATACCAGGTGTGTGTATGCATTGCACACATATCCAAAATCCCAAAAGGAGGAAGAGATAGAGGAGAAAGGATTGCAGCATGACCATTCCCCATGTGGGGATACTTTCTTGCTTTCCTTTTTTTCCTCTCTCTCTCTGGCAAGCACACATGCCCTCTGGCAAATGTAAAAAAAAAAAAAAAAAAAGTTTCCTAACCCAACAATATGCCAGCAAAGTACCTGCTGTGTTGCCCACATCATGCAGACCCTTAAATGTCTCCAAGTTTCGATCTTTTCAACTCTAAACTGTAAAATAGAGATAATGCCTCCCTGTTTCATAGTTTGACTATAAGGAGCAAATGAAATAATGTATAAATGAAAGTGTAAATTGTTTTTATTCAAGTTTTTAAAATTATTTTATTTATTTTTATTATTTTTAAATTTGACCAGAGAGAGAAAGTGAGAAAGCAAGTTACCAGGTCTGGAACTTGAACCGTGGTTGGCCATGTGGAAGTTTAGCACCTTAACTACCACATCAATATTCAGCTTTAATATAGAACTTTTTTTTTTTTTGAGAGGTTTTCACTATAGGGCATGTGTGCTCGCCAGACAGACAGAGAGACACAGAGAGACAGAAAGCGAGAAATCACCCCCCAGGGGGGATGGTCATGCCACAATCTCTTCTCCTCCATTCTCCTCTCGGGATCTTGGGCACGCACGCACATGCGCCCAGCATGAGTTTTAAGCCATTTTTTCTTTCCAATTTGCCATAGAGTGTATATGCACACTGGAGACAGAGACCCAGACAGAGAGAGACAAAGAGAAAGCCCCCTCCAAAGGGGATGGCCACACCATAATCCGTTCTCATGGGATTTTTTTTTTGGAGAGGTTTTCGCTATAGGGCGCATGTGCTCGCCAGACAGAGACACATAGAGACAGAAAGCGAGAAATCACCCCCAGGGGGGATGGCCATGCTGTAATCCCTTCTCCTCCATTCTCTCGGGATCTTGGGCACGCACGCACACACACCCGGCATGAGTTTTAAGCCACCAGGTCCGGGACGTGAACCGCGGTCAACTACGTGGGAGTCCAGCGACATAGCCATTACGCTAACTGCTGGTTCCCATGTTCTCATGGGATTTTTGGCACACGTGGACATGTGTCCAGCTTGTCTCTCAAGCCACTGGGTGTAGGACTTGAACCATACAGTTGGCCATGTGGGAACCAGCTGCTTTAACCACCACACCATGGGCTGGCCCAGTGCATTCTATTTGTAAAAACTGGTATGTGGTGCCAGGAGGTAACATGGTAATTAAGGTGCGTGATTCCAACATGGTCAACCATGATTCAAGTCCCAGACTGGGCAGCTTGAAAATATTCTGGGCATTTGTGTGTACACGTCCAAAATACTGAGAAGAGATAAAAGAAGGGGTCCAAAATACTGAGAAGAGATAAAAGAAGGGATGGCGGTATGGCATCCCCCCCTAGTGGGTAATTTCTCACTTTCCCTTTCTCTGTCTCTGTCTGCCTCTCTCCAGTGAGTGCACATGCTCTAAGGCAAAACCTTAAAAAAAAAAAAAAAAAAAGATCTGCAAAAGGCTTTTTCTGATTTTATTACAAAGGGAAAGTGTAAGTTATAAAATAAAATGTTTACCCAAAGTTGGAAAATAATTCCTTTCTATTTAATGTAACAGGGCCGATGAGAAACAGAAGCGAAGCTGACTGTTATTAATTTTTGTTGTTCATTTGTTCATTTTTATTTTTTTTAATCTTCAAGTACAAGTATCAAGTCAATATGGATGGAACCGTGGCTGCTTACAGATATCCATATCTCATGCTGGGAGACAGTCTAGTTCTGAAACAGGACTCACCATATTATGAACATTTCTACATGGGACTAGAACCTTGGAAACACTATGTCCCAATTAAAAGAAATTTGAGTGATTTGCTGGAGAAAATTAAATGGGCTAAGGTACATATCTTGCAATTTTCATTTCTTTAGACAATTCAAAATTCATCAATATCAGTTACTTAAGTTCCAACCCAACATAAAATTGATTTGACATAATAGAATCCAAAGAAATGAAATTTTTGTTCTTTTAAAATACCTAATGAATCACCAGAATCATTTTATATATGCTCTGTCAACATTTTTGAATATTTTTAGATTTGAAGGCCAGTGTTATAGTAGAATATAGAATTTCTAAGTGAATCGTTATTTGTGTTTATATACACAAACAGGAACACACAAAATGCAGATTATAGATCAAAAAGACCAGAATTAAAGTGATTTATGGACAAGACAACACTTAAGGCAATGATGGTACTCCTTTTTCTCCACAGTAGAAAAACAGCATAAGTTCTTTTTTGTTGAGAGAAAAAGTTGTGCTATAGGGCATGTGCACTTGCCATAGAGACAGAGACAGAAACTGAGGAACCACCCCCGCCCTGGAGCAATGGCCATACTACAGTCCCTTCTCCATTCTCCTCTCGGGATTTTGGGCATGCACACACATGTGCCTGGTGTGAATTTTAAGCTGTCAGGTCCAGGACTGCATAGTTTTTGTTTTTGGTTTTTATAACATTTACTATCTTTTGTTTTTTAAAGAATTATTTCATTTAACTTCATTTATTTTAATTTGACCAGAGAGGGACACAGTGAGGGGCGGGGGTAGTGAGAAAGAGGGAAAGTGAGAAAGCAAGCTGCCAGATCCAGGACTTGAACTGTGATTGGCTATGGGGGAGTCCAGCACCCTTAACTACCATGCCACTGCTGGCCCCACAGCATAAGTTCTTAATGAATACATGTGAAGCAACATCCCAAGAATCCCAAGTTTCCCATAAAATAGAAGTTCATTTAAAAAAAAAATACTGAAAAGTTGCTGTGTTTTATTATGTTGGGTCATCAAAAAAGTCATGACATATTTTTCTATGTCTTTCTATGTAAAAATGCACCATGACTTTTCTGACGACCCAGTAAAACTATAAAAATGCACCCTTCCATTATAAAACTTTACTCTAAATTTCTGAAAAGTAACTTTGGTTATGGATATATGTACTTATGGTATAATCATTTTTGTGACCATTTATAAGATCAAAATCACTAACAGATGACTTTTTCTCTGGGTAGCATGGTAGATTAACTATTTTCCAAAAGTATAACTAGGAACACTAACTTCCTGGTATCGAAGGTGGGATGACCATGCCATGATCCCTTCTCCATTCTCCTGTGGGGATTTTAGGCACACACACATATCCGGCTTGTTTCAAGCCGCCAGATCTGATACTTGAACCACAGCTGACCATGTGGGAATCCAGCACCTTAACCATTATGCCAGCTGCTGGCCCCTATAGGTACCATTATGTAACACAACTCTTTGGTTTTGACTGCATATTTAAACTGAGCTTTTGAAAGATCTTATACATTGAGAAATGATTCATTCTTCTTTCAAGCTGAGAGGGCTGAGATGGGTAGTGGGGAGGAACATGATGAGCTCCAATCTTCCTTCCTGGGTATGTAAGAAAGTACCACAGCAGAGTGGAGGTTGCATGTGGGTTTTTGTGCTAGGGAGTTGGGGGATGGTGTTTACTGGGATTATAGAATAGGGGGCTAACATGTAGGATCATTTCTCTTTAATAGAGATTGACTAGGAAAATACTCTATTTTCATAGTCTGATTTATAAATTCTGTTCCCATTTAGTTCCATTTCTCCCATGCTGTTCACATCCATTCCCACATCTGTTCTACTGCACACTCACCCCTGCTTTATTTCTGGGTCATAATGTAACTTGACTTCATTTTTCTTTGAAACCTTTCAGGAAAATGATGAAGAAGCCAAGAAGATTGCCAAAGATGGGCAGTTGACCGCTAGGGACCTGCTACAACCACATAGGCTTTACTGCTACTACTACAGAGTATTACAGGTCAGTTCTGAGTGTCCATCCTGTGGGGTAATGTGTCCTTAGACCACCTGTTTGCTCTGAAAGGTTCTGAGAGTCAGCCTGTGAGCTATCTGGCAATGCCAGGTCATCAGCCTATGGAAAGGTAGGGCAAATGCTAACCCCTTGTGGCCTCCATAATTTTTATCTCTACTTGCTACTATAAAAATGCTTAGAGCCCTTACAAATCTTTTAGAAGATCCTCACATTTTGTCAGTGTTCTAGTAAATACCTATGAAATTCCTCATGTAGAAAATAAGAGGGTTGGACTAGAGATACATCTCTTTCTGCTCAAAATGTCACCTCCGGGGACCAGCAGTTAGTGTAATGGCTATGTCGCTGAACTCCCATGTAGTTGACCACAGTTCGAGTTCTGGACCTGGTGGCTTAAACTCACACTGGGTGCGTGTGCATGCATGCCCAAGATTCCAAGAGGAGAATGGAGGAGAAGGGATTGAGGCATGGCCATCCCCACTGGGGAGTGATTTCTCGCTTTCTGTCTCTCTGTCTCTCTCTAGCGAGCACATGCACCCTATAACAAAAACCTCTCCAAAAAAAAAAGTCACCTCCTTATTCTCTCACTTCTTAAGATTCATATCTTTGTTATGACAGTACAGGACAGAAAGCAAATATTTAGCCTTCTACATAAAACAAGTAAGTGAGAAATATTTATAATAATCCTGGTTCCTTAGGTCTGAATCCTGAAGTACAGATATCATTGGGAATCTGAAGATTGGTCCCTTTGAGAAACTAGCTTCTGTTTTTATTCAGTAAAATCTAAATAGGAAAGGAAAAAGAAAAAGAAACTATTTTAAACTTATTTTTCTGTAAAAGTATAAAAGTAAATTTTCTCATATGTCTATGGATTTGACCCACTCAGAAAAATAATGAAAGTAGCACTCCCTTCCCTTAAATGGATTTTATCTCTTTTGCTGGTCTAACTTTAATTTTTTTTTAATTGTAGATTTTACTAGATGGTGTGTGCATTTGCTGGAGAGAAACAGAAAGAGAGAGAGAGAGAGAGAAGGGGGAAGAAAGCATCCCCCATGGGGATGGATGTGCCACAATCATTTCTCCTTTTGGGATTTTGGGCAGGTACACACGTTACCAGTATATTTTTCAGTCTGGGAATTGAGCTGCATATTCGGCCATGTGGAATTGAGCCATGTTAACCCATGCCACTGGATGGCCCTATATTTAATTTTAATAATAGGAGTTTCTACCCCTAAAATAATAGTTAACCTCATATTGGTGTCAGCATTTTGGTGTATATGGCCCAGTATCAGAAATGCATAGCTAAATGGACATGGCAGTTAATGAAGCCAGATTTCATATGGACTGCTGCTTAGTTTGAATACTGGACCCAGTGGCTTGAAAAACACACTGAATATGTGTGCATGTGTGCCCCAATCCTGAGAGGAAGGAGAAACGGAGAAAGGATTGCAGCATGAACACACCACATTGGAGGATGCTTTCTATCTCTCTATCTTTATTAGCTAGGGCACATGCCTTCTGGCAGATAAAAAAATGTGTGACTACAGGTATAAAGGAAAGGGTGTGTGAGACTACTAGCTTTATTTTAAGAGGCTTAACATTTTTATTTGCTGACTCAAAAACTCAACAAAGTTCATTACTCATTAACAAATAGAGGATAAATGCTGAGAGCTGCTATTTGTTTCAAGTAGGGGAATTTGGCATGGCATCTCTTTTGTACAGTATCTCTTCCTCCCTACACATAAAATTGTGGATGAGTTCCTGGCTATTAAGTTATACTGGTGCCTATAATAACCACAGTTAAAATAAAAATTTAAGACTGGAATAGATAAGGCCTTTGGTTTTATTCTGAAGATACAGATGAGAAAGTATGGCATGATTGGGGTGGGGGTAGGTAAAGGAGTCAGTGGGATGAAGTGTGGACTAATTTTTCAGTTGCCTTCAAACACACATTTCAGAAATATGCCCAGCGCCAGTCCAGCAAACCAGAAATACGTGATGGAATGGAACTTGTTCCTCAGCCAAATGATGACACATCCATTTGCCAGTGCTCCAGGAAGAAGTCATCAAGAGAAGAACTCTAAGTCAGGCCAGACTCATACTCTGGTGTATGCTGGCTGCATCTTTAAGGGAGCCCTTCAGATTGAACCTAAGCTGTGAAAAACGGTGCAAAGACTTTACCCAGTGTGCTGGTTCTCTTGGTGGTTTATATATTAATGGATTCACCAGTATTCCTGCAAGTATTACCAAATATCTGTGGATAGTAATTTCTTTTGAGTAAAAACTGCTACTATCAGCATCATAATTTCTCTAAGAAGATTACTGGGGAATCATAGCAGGCTTACCAAAATATACATCACCCTCTATGAATCAGTTTACATCATATTTATTAGTTTATTTCTATCCCTTTTCACTTTCTTTCTTCCACTTTCAGTTACAAAAAAAAAAATTGTGTACAGGGAGTTTTTTGTCTTTTTTTTACCTCCCACATGGCATTATCTTTCTTTTTATAAGCTGCTTTTGGCATTTAGTCCTAGCAGCCCACTTTTGGAAGTTCTGATAAGAATTAAAGAAAAACAGATGACCCTTATTATAAAAGGTAGCATGGAGACTTGGAGAAAAAATTTTTAAAATACTACTTGTATCTCTTTAACTAAATTTTGCCAAGACCTAAAATAAAGTTAAGAAGAAATTAAGCCAGTAATTTTCTATCTATCCAGGTTGTGTATACATCAAGGACAACACAGTTATTAATACAGATGAGGGCAACCTAGGAGTATCATTTATTATCTATATTTGAATAGATAAAAGATAGCTGTAGTGGGGGGGATTCTTAATCTTTTTAAAAGGATCCTTGAAAACCCCTACAACAAGCTACAGGAAACGTGTTGTCTTGGGATTCTTTAATAAACTAACAAACACCCACTCCTCAATCCATGACTTTTCTATTTCATCACTAAATAAAAGACTTTGGTAAATTCTTCTGTCTCTTAGGACAAGGTTAAGACTATGACTCATAGCCTAGAAATTCATTACACACTCCTTGTAGTATCATCAGTTCAAGACTGAGTTCACTAAAGAAACTCTAAAAAATAAGAGCTCTCCACATTTCCAATTTTAAAATATTTACTTCCCTACCTTATAGATATATCTCTATGCCCATGGTGTGGTGATTAAAGTGACTGAAGCCCACATGGCCACCTACACTGTTTGAGTCCCAAATCTGGTGGCTTGAAAAACCACTGAGGGCTTGTATGTAAGTATCCCAAATCCTAAAAGAAGAAATGAAGGAGAAGGGGTTGTGGCATGACCATTCCCTATGCGGGTTGACTGTCTTTATTTTCTGGCAAGTGCACGTGCCCTCTGGCAAAAAAAAAAAAAAGTTTCTTGATTTGGAAAGCAATGTAACCATTTAAAATTGGTCATATCTTTTCTTTTCTTTCTTTTTTTTTTTTTTTAAGAATGGGAACACAGGGGACCAGCAGTTACCGTAATGACTATGTCGCTGGACTCCCATGTAATTGACCGTGGTTCGAGTCCTGGACCCGGTGGCTTAAACTCATGCTGGGCACATGTGCGTGTGTGCCCAAGATCCCGAGAGGAAAATAGAGGAGAAGGGATTGCGGCGTGGCCATCCCCCCTGGGGGATGATTTCTCGCTTTCTGTCTCTGTCTGTCCGGCGAGCGCACGCGCCCTATAGCAAAAACCTCCCCCCCCCAAAAAAAAAAAAGAATAGGAACACAGGATTTTTTTTTTCCTTTTTTTAGACTTTTGCCATAGGATACATGTGCTCACCAAAGAGAGGCACAGAGAGAGAGAAAGTGAGAAATACCCCTCCCCAGGGGGATGGCCACACTACAATCCCCTCTTTTCCATTTTTCTCTTAGGATTTTGAGCATGCACATAAACACATCTGGTATAATTTTCCAGCTGGCAGGTCCGAGACTCAAACTGCTAAACTGACCATGTGGGATGCAGCTGCCTTAACCACCATGCCATTTGCTGGCCCCACAGGATTACTTTTAATGAAGGAAAAGCAACATTTTAGAACAGTGTACTCAAAGCTAAGTATCCAAGTTAAACCCTAATACCTATCAGTTATTCAAAACTATATGTACACATGTATAAAATAAAGGTCAAACTGTCCTGAGACACCTAATGAACCTATGTCTTACATATTTCATACATATCAAAATTATGGCAAGCAAGATTGTCTTTCTCATACCCCCTCTGTCTCCCAACCCCAGACCTGATAGCTAATGGCACTTTGTCAGAAACATCTTAAATTTTAAAAGTTTATTTCCTTTGCTGCCAAACAGGCCTTATGATTAAAAGCAGGTTGAGATAAACTAGGCAGCTTTGGGAAGTGAACAAGAAAGATGTGCTTGAGAAATAAAAGTAAAGCCATTCAAGAAATTCTAAAGTGAGAGATCTGCCTTAATCTAGATAATCCATCCCATCAGTTGGACCACAACCTTTTAAAAGGGTTAGATTTACATGGCTTTCTGGTTTGTTGACTTGAATATAATATAGTAAAGGTGGTACTACTAAAATCCTGCTTATCTCCCATTCAGTTGACTTACTCATGTAACTCTGTTAATCATTTCATTTTTAATACTTCAGTATTCATGAAAAACATCTTTAAAGAGAGAAGAGGATAAGGCTATGCAAGTAAATATAAAAGCCACATTTGTGTAAATAAGCTATCAACATGTTTGTTGCAGTATTTTTAAAAACTAAAATGTTGGAGGGACCAGCAGATAGCATAATAGTTATGTTACTGGACTGCCATGTAGTCCACCATGGTTCAAGTCCTGGATGCAGAGGCTTGAAACTCGTGCCAGGTGTGCGTGTGTACATGCTCAAAATCCTGAGAGGAGAATTGAGGAGAAAGGATTACAATGTGGTCATACCCCCTTGGGGGATGATTTCTCTCTTTTTCTCTCTGTCTCCTTCTCTCCAGTGAGAGCACACGCAAAAAATCTCTCACTCAAAAAAAAAAAAAAAAAAAAGAAAGAAAGAAAAGTGGCCATCATTAGGAATTGTCTGAATAGAAACTGATTGAGGAATGAAGTACAACCATCAAAAAGACTGAAGTAGTTCTAAATGTATTATTACAAAAGATTTCCATGATCATGTTCATCAGAGAAACAAATTATAGAGCAACATGTATAATGTGAAGCCATGTATGTTTAAAAAAACGTATGTATGTGGTTAAAGATTCACCAATATCTGAGGAGAGGATGGAGAAAAGTGAATTTTTCACTTCTGTTTTATAACTGCCTATATTTAATTTTTTTCTATGAGTCAAAATGTAAAATAAAATGATAACCTAAGAAAAGTCAGTAAAGGTATAAATGATTAAAATAGGAAAAAAATGGATATATTTTCCATTATACTGTTTTTCAACTGGATATATTTTCCATTATACTGTTTTTCAACCTACTATGTCTAGAATTTTGTATCATGGGATATATTATATACACTTTTATTAAAATTAATTTTCTAAATAAAAGTTTGGAAAGAATAAGTTTTAGGTTTTTTGCGAAAGAGATTATAACCACTTATAACTTTGCTATTTCTGTAACTGGGTTCTAATTTTTTTTCCTTCAAGACAGAATATGTATGCATGCATATGACACAGAGAGAAAGAGATAAACAAGGAGAGATAAGCACCTTCCTCAGAGTCTGGTCACACTGTAGTCCCCTTCCTCCAGTCTTTCAAACCATCTGATCTTGGGTACTCATACCTGTGCTTGGCATGTTTCAGGTTAATCAGGCAACGGATTTGATCCACTGTCGCCATATGAGATCTGGCTTTTCTTTTCTTTTCTTTTTTTTCCCTTTTTTGAGAGGTTTTTGCTATAGGGCATGTGCGCTCACTGGAAAGACAGAGACAGAGAGACAGAAAGTGAGAAACCACCCCCGGGGGGATGGCCACACCACAATCCCTTCTCTTCCATTCTCCTCTCGGGATCTTGGGCACGCACGCACACGTGCTCGGTGTGAGTTTAAGCCATTAGGTCCCGGACTCAAACCACAGTCCACTATATGGGAGTCCAGTGACATAGCCATTATGTTAACCGCTGGTCCCAGATCTGACTTTGCTTAAGCAGCACATTACCGCTGTGTCATGGAGCCAGTCCATAATTTTAATTGTCTTCACAAATAAATGAATCAAGGGACCAGCAGTTGGCATAATGGCTATGCCACTGAACTCCCATGTAGCCGACCACAGTTCGGGTCCTGGTCCCGGTGGCTTAAGCTCATGCCAGGTGCGTGTGTGTACGTGCCCAAGATCCTGAGAGGAGAATGGAGGAGAAGGGATTGCGGTGTGGCCATCCCCCCTGTGGGGGTGATTTCTGGCTTTCTATCTCTCTGTCTCTCTCTTTCTGGCAAGCGCACGTGCCTTACAGTAAAAACCTCTCCAAAAAAATTAAAAAAAAAAAAAGAATCAAAACTTCTATCACTATCATCCACTCCCTCATGGGCATAAATCTAATATTAGAGAAAGGACACTTGGATTTGACACTATTGTGTTCAGTAGATGGTGAAAATACAAGGAAGCAGGCAGAAGATAATGGTCCTCTGGCTTAAGACCAATGTTCTTGTTTAGAGAGAGGAAATCATTCTTGGGGGTCATGAGGTATATATATTTCACTTCAAACAGTTGAGAAATTTAGCCAAACCCTAATGTAAAATTTCCTCCTTCATACAAAGAACTACAAGGTAACCTTTCCCAACCCCTGCTGCTCCCACTCCATTCTAGCCTCTGGCAGAGCTGTTCCAGTTACTGAGATAAAAGCTAAGTTTCTTCTAAACCAGGTCCTCTCTGTAGAGTTGTGTGGAAGGAGCCACTCAAATTAAGCCGATACCTTACATGACAACATTTCTTAGGCAGAAAGAGTAAGAGACTGGAATTGTTTTTTATCCTGTAAGAAGAAATGGCAAGTCCTGGAAGTGGGTCAGGATTGTGGGGGAGGAGGTGGCATAAATAGAGGGAGACACGTGTCAGAGTGAGGGGAGGAATGGAACAGTTTTGTTTTTTTTTTTAAAAAAACATTTTTGTCAAATTTTACCCCCCCCATAGTTAAATATACTTCTATAAAATAAAATTAATGTATTTTAACCATTCATCAGCATCAGATTCCACAAGTTTATTGGCTCAGTCTTCCACAAGGCTGCCCCTAGACACCAGCCATCACTAAGATCCCAGGTCATCCTTATTTTTGAACAGCTGGCTAAAAATTAAGGGATTTCTCTGACCCACCCTAAATCTGATGATTCAACAGAAGATCTCCCCAAACTCAGGAAAGTGCTATGCTTTTTTTTTTTTTTTTTTTTTTAGATGTTTGCTATAGGGAGTGTGCACTCACTGAAGAGAGACAGAAAGAGAGAGGAAAAGAGAAATCCTCCAGGGAGGATGGCCATGACACAGTTCTTTCTCCAGTCTCCTTGGGATTTGGGGCATTCACACACACAAGCCTGGTGTGATTTTCAAGCTGCTAAGTCTGGACATGACCACGGTTGGACTTATGGGAATCCAGCACATTAACCACCGTGCCACTTGCTGGCTTGAGTTTTAAAAAAAATTTTTTTAATAATTATTTAACTTTTATTTATTTATTTTAATTTGACCAAAGAGGGACAAAGTGCAAGAGACAGAGAGAGAGAGAGAGAGCAAGAGAGAGAAAGTAAAAAAGCAAGCCACCAGATCTAGGACTCAAACCATAGTCAGCATGTGGGAGTCGAGAGCCCTTAGCCACAGTGCCAAATGCCTCCCTCCACGCCCCCCTCCCCCTGCCAGTTTAAATTTTTAAACCTACTTTCTACTATATTAAAAATTAAATAGTGAGTTCCAGCAGCTCTGGGGGTGGGAGGAGTGGTAGGGTTTATCCACTGAACTCTGCAAAGGTTCTAGGCGCCTCACGGCCTCATCAGGCACCCAGCACGCACCCTGTCCACAGCCAAGATGCCCAAGAGGAAGGTCAGCTCAGCTGAGGGGGCGGCCAAGGAAGAGTCCAAGAGGAGATCGGCGAGGTTGTCGGCTAAATCTCCTGCAAAAGTGGAGATGAGATGAAGCCAAAAAAGGTGGCAGGGAAGGATAAATCTTCAGACAAAAGAGTTCAAAGAAAAGGGAAAAGGGGAGCAAAGGGGAAACAGGCTGAAGTGGCCAACCGAGACACTAAAGAAGATTTACCTGCAGAAAATGGAGAAACTAAAAATGAGGAGAGTCCACCCTCTGATGAAGCAGGCGAGAAAGAAGTCAAGTCTGAGTAATATCATATATCATGTCTTATCAATGGTCCCTGTCTCCCTTCTTGTACAATCCAGAGGAATATTTTTATCAACTATTTTGTAAATGCAAGTTTTTTAGTAGCTCTAGAAACATTTTTAAGAAGGAGAGAATCCCACCTCATCCCATTTTTTAAGTGTAAATGCTTTTTTTTAAGAGGTGAAATAATTTACTGGTTGTTTATTTTTCAGTACAACCAGAAAATAGTGGGATATTGCCTTATAGGAGGCTTTGGCTCTCTTAAGTGTCAGCTTAACATTCCATAGGTGGGGGCGGGTGGGTAGTTTTTATATCCTAAATAAAAAGCATACTAAATGGCAGTTTGGAGTCATAGTCATGCATTTAATGTGTCTTGAATATTTTAAATGACTTCTATTATGTTTTTTAGTAGTATTGTTTCCTAAAGAAAAACCACTCTTTGATTGTTGCTCTCCCTGTCAGAATTGTGTGCACTCTGTAACATCTTTGGTCGTGGTAGTCCAGTTTTCCTAATAATTCTGTTAATGTGCTGCGAAAGATTGGAAATTTGAAGTATGTAGTCTGTATGATACTAAATTGTGATTTGGTTGGGACTTACATAACAGCTTTCAACATCTGAAGACAGTGGTTCTTGATATCCTCTTAAGGAAAATTTGCCTACAAATTTGAAGCTGGAACATCACTGGAATAACTTAAAAAGAATCACTATACTTGGCTTTTTAAATTTTTGGTACATATGTTAAGAATTGGGTACAAATTAAAATGTCTGTACTGATCCTTGACACAACCAATAAATCTCAATTACAAAAAAAAAAAAATTAAATAAAGGAGCCAACAGGTGACATGGTGATTAGCATGCTAGACACCCACATGACCAATTGAGGTTTGAGTGCTGGACCTGTGGCTTGCTTTCTCACTTTCCCTGTTTCTCTCTGGTCAAATTAAAAAATAATAATTAAAAAAATCTTCTTTTAGAGATTTTTGCTACAGGGTGCTTGTGCTCACCAGAGAGAAAAAGAGAAAGAGACAGAAAGAAAGAAATCACTCTGGGAAGATGGCCATGCCTCAATCCCTTCTCCATTCTCCTCTCAGGATCCTGGACATGCACACATAGGTGTCCAGCTTGAGTTTTAAGACACTTGGTCCGGGACTCAAACCACAGTGGACTAGATGAGAGTCCAGTGATGTAACCATTACACCATCTGCTGGGCTTGTCAAAATTAAATAATTCTTTAAAAAATTTAAGTACAAGCATATATGTTTTCATGACTATATGTTTAGTTTATTATTTATAGCTAATGTGTGTTAACACAGGGTAACTTCAGAAAAGACTATAGCTCAACCCTATACTTACTATGATTGTGATAATAACTTTAAAGAACCCTGGAAGCTCAGTGAGTCATGGAATTAGCCTGCAGGGAATTTCCTCTGTACAAATGTTTTTATTATATAGGAATTTCTTTCTTTAGGCATTTTTTTCCCTTGATGTTCAATTCCCTTACAAACTAATGGTATGTTACATGCATTCATAGTGGGAAACCGCAGAACTCAGAGTTCTGAACAAGATTATTTTTCACTGTGATAATTTATGAGTAAAGAATTGCCAAAGTGTCAGATATTCAGAAATCAAAACTCAAATTTGTTTTAGATATGCAGTGTTCGGATAAATTAATGTGATTTGAAAATTAATTTAAGATGAGGAGACCAGCAGTTAGCGTAATAGCTATGTTGCTGGACTCCATGTAGCCTACCGTGGCTCAAGTTCTGCACCCGGTGGCTTAAAACTCACGCCAGGTGCGTGTGCATGCATGCCTAAGATCCTGAGAGGAGAATGGAGAAGAAGGGATTGCGGCTGTGGCCATCCCCCCCTGGGGGGTGATTTCTTGCTTTCTGTCTCTGTTTCGCTCTGTCTGGCAAGTGCACGTGCCCTATAGCAAAAACCTCTCCAAAAAAAAAATTAATTTAAGATGGCGCTAGCCCATAGCATGACTGGACAGTTAAGGCTGCTGGATCCCAAATGGCTTACTGTGTGGTTCCAGTCCCTGAACCTGTGCCTGAGAAACTCAGTTAGGGTACGTGCAGGTATGAACAAAATACCAAAAGGGAGGAGAAATAGAGAAGGGGTTGTGGCATGACTATTCCCCATCCAGGTTGCTTTCTCTCTTTCTCTCTGCAGGCAGGGCACATGTCCTCTGGTAAAAAATTAAAAAAAAATTTTTTTTAATTAAAAAAAAGTTAAATTCATTAAAGAGGTCATCCATCTTCACTTTAAAACTGGTTTAGGTTTAACCCGGTAAGGAGTTTAAATTCTAGAAATAACATTAGACTCCAGCCACGTGTCACTTACTCTTTGGCCTTGACCAAGACCTACCATATAGCTAGAAGGATGTTTTCTTATTCACAAATGAGAAAACTAAATCAAATATTCCACTATATTTCTCCAATATTTTTTAAGTCCTTGGTTGAAGTGACCGGGCTTTATAAATACCTTGAGCCCAACTTCACAATCACTTTGGTTTCCCTTCCAAAATCTTTTGCCTCGTATCAATGCCAACCGCAGCGAGAATTTCTGACAGGAACAGTCTCCGAAGTCCACTTCCGGATTCCGGCGCTCTGAAAGAGGGCGGGAAGCTCGCGAAGGAGAGGCGGGGCCTAGACAGGAAGCTAAAGGGGCAGGCGGGGGCGCGTCCGAACGGAACTAGATTTACGTCATTTCCGCTTGTGACGTTCGTTGCTCAGGAAACCAGCGGAGTCCTGGCCAGCGACGATTGGCCGAAGGCGTGACTGTGTTTCTTTCCTGCCCTCTGGTACTTTGTCTACTGGCCTGCGCCCTCCCGGTTTCAGAGTCCTGAAGGTGCTACACCCTGGACGTCTGTTCCTCATCCCAAGCCCCACCGTTTCGTTCCTCCTGGTGCTAGTTCGTAATCCAGCCTCGAACTGCCCCTTCCCGAGAGCTTCCTTTGCTCGCCCTCGGTGGAGTAGTGTTGGTCTGGTGGGACAACCCTCCCTTCCCATAAGCCCCCACTCTGCACAGTTACTACTTCGTGCACCTTCCGGCTAAGAGGGAAATAGTTGTTAGCCTACTTCACTTTGTTTCCTGGACTTTTTTTCTCACTCTGTTACACACAAGGAATGGTTTTTCACGCCTTTGTAGAGATGGAAAAGGGAAAAACTTTTTTTTGTTTTCTTTTTTTGCTAGAGAAAGTGGCTCACCAGAAAGAGGAGAAACCACATCCCACTAGGAATCGTCACTCTACGATCCTTTCTTTGCCATCTTTCCCTCTTTTCGGGATTTTGGGCATGCCAGGCGTGTTTCTCAAGCCTTCCCATGTGGGAATTTAAGCTGTCTTAACCACCAGACCTGGAAAGGCGTATTTAAGGGATAGATTAGTCGCTTTTCCACTTGCACCCTCTTCATAAAGGACCAAAGGTAAAGAAAAGTGAAATAGAAAAGTGATCATGACCATGAAACACATTTGCTTATTCAATAAAATGTAGTAGAGGAAGCAAAATAGAAAGCATAGCAGATTAAGATTGTTTTCCGGCCTTGCAGTGAAACAGGCCAGGTGGTTAAGGCAATTGGATCCCACATGGCCAATTGCGTGGTTTGAGTCTCAGGCCCAGTGACTTGAGAATCATGTGGGGTACCTGTGTTTGGTGCCCAAAATTCAGAGAGAAGAATGGAGAAGGGATTGCTGTGTGGATTGCTCCTTGCAGAAGGCTTTCTCACTTTCTCACCAGTGAGCACTCGTGACTTACAGCAAAATTTTAAAAATTTAAAATTTGAAAGCAAGTGAAATGGAGACTCTAACATATTTTGTGAGCTTTTTCTCAGAAGCCTAAAAATGAATCATTGGAGCCACTGTAATAAAACTTATTGATTTGGTCTAGTATTTCCAGAAGTAGGTAAAACGCTTGCAAAAAATCTTTCTTTCTTAATCTACAAGTGGCAACTGGGTGTAGTCAGATATGCCATGACCTATGCAGTTGTTTGTATCTTACAGTTTTGAAGTATTTTCACATTGCTTAATTTATTTGGAGCCTCATACTAACCATATAAAATCAGTATTACTTAGGGAACCAGCAGTTAGCATACTGGCTATGTCGCTGGACTCCCACGTAGTCAACTGCAGTTCACGTGCCGGACTCAGTGGCTTAAAACTCACGCTGGGCACGTGTGCGTGCGTGCTCAGGATCCCAGAGGAGAATGGAGGAGAAGGGATTGCGGCGTGACCATCCCCCCTGGGGGGTGATTTCTCGCTTTCTGTCTCTATGTCTCTGTCTGGCGAGCGCATGCGCCCTATAGTGAAAAACCTTTAAAAAAAAATCAGTATTACTTCATATCTAAGCAACTGTATTACCCCCTTTTCTGCTCTGGACTGTGCCCTCTTAACACCTACTCAAAGAGTTTTACCCTTTTATTTATCTTTGCCTTAATTTCACCTTTAATTTCTCCCTCACTACTGGGTCAACCTAACAACATCTTAACATGCTTTAGTATCTCTCAGATTAAAAAAAAAAATCCCCTGAATCCATTTCCACCCTCCTCCCTATTATAGCTCTCCGAAAATACATGTTTGGTGCATGTGTATGCATGCCCAAAACACTGACAGGATAGAGAAATGGAAGAAAAATGATTGTGGTATGACCATGCCCCATTGGGGATGCATTCTCTTTCTCTTTTTTTCTCTCTCTCTCCTTGTGGTGAGCACACTTGCGTCCTTGGCAATATAAATAAATAAGTGGGGGACAGCAGGTGGCGTGATGATTAAGACGATGGACTCCCACGTGGTCATGTGGTTTGAGTCCTGGACCTGCCAGCTTGAAAATCAGTCCAGTATATGCCCAGAATCCTGAGGAAAATGAAGGAGAAGGATTGCAGTGTAGCTATTAGGGGGTGAGTTCTCTTTCTTTCTTCCTGTCTCTCTCCAGAGAGTACATGCACCTTATGGCAAAAACTTTAAAAATGAGTAAGGTAAATAACTTTCGCAAGATCACAGAATTAAATACAAAGTATTTGCTGAGATTTAAACCTGATCTATCCTACTTCAGAGCCCAAAGACCTAAGTATCTCCCAGGCCTCCTATATTGTTTAGGTTATTTATAGGGAGATTTTAAAGACATAGGCACAGTTGTAGTGATGTGCTCTGTCAAAACATTATCCTCCATAGGCCGAGACCACATGGAGAGAACTGAGTTCAATTCCTGATCTAACCTAAAGGCTGGGATCAGCAGCATGTGCCCGTAACCCCAGCCACAGAGAGACTAAGGCAAGGATCACAAGCTGGGTGCTGGCCTGAACAATTTAATGAGACCCCTATTCAGGGGGCTGAGGCAAGAGGATTGTGACACATCAGGATCCTGTATTTAAAAAAAAAAAAAAAAAAGACTTTTTTTTATACAGAACTTTTTCCCTACTCTTACAAATGTCCCTTTAAAAACTCAGTTATATACACAAATAGGAAAAAAAAAAAAACCTTTACTTTTAAGCTTCTCAATTTATTTTATTTTATTTTTCTGAGTAATTTTAAACATGAAAATAGAAAATAAGAAAGTAGGAACTGGCAGGTGGTGTGGTGGTTGAGGTGCTAGACTCCCACATGGCCAACTGCGGTTTGAGTCCTAGATCTAGTGGTATGCTTTCTCACTTTCTGTCACTGTCCCTCTCTAAATTAAAAAAAAATAAAATAAAATTACATAATTATTTAAAAAAGAAAATAGCAAAGTATATAAAATATTTTTCTTTTTATTTTCTTATAAATGGCATATCCTTTAGACAATTTTTTCTCTTAGCTCTCTTTCTCTAAATATAATGCACATATTACATGTGTGCTATATGTTAAATAGTTCAGGGCTTTGGGATTTGTAAATCCTTACACATTAAACATTTTACAAACAACAGTTGAGGGTTAAAAAATTTTAGGTAAAATTTATTCACTTTGTACTAGGATAAAGCATCTTAGACCCATATTACTATTATAAATATGAGTAACTTATTTATAACGTAAAGTATTAATAACTGAGATTAAGTAAAATTCATGTTTCTCCCTGTGTTTAATACAGTTTTTTTCATTTCTTCTTACTTGTGACCGTTAGAGCCTTATGTCCTTTATAATGTAAATTCAGAGTTGTGCAACTGTAGACGCCCTTGGAGTTAGTTTATTATAATGATGTCACTTTACAAATGATAAAACTGAAGCCTAAAGATGTTAAGCTATTTGTCCAGGGTTACATTAAGTACTAATATGAACTAGAAGTAAACCATCTTCAGTCATTTTAAGTTCATTAGTCTTCCTTTTTTGTCATATGAAAGAAAACTACCAAAAGCAGTGAGTTCTCACAGTCTTATGTAAGGAAATACCTTGTATTTTATTCATTATATATTCTGAAGAGTAAAAATGTTCTATGTAATTTGTATAACCTACACAAACAAAATTCTTGTATATCATTCCTCTGATAACACAAGAGCAGAATGTCTTTATCTGACCTAGTTAACCATTCAAAAAAATTTTTTTTTTTTTTTGAGA
>NW_006159803.1:3074190-3082222 GCF_000334495.1 Tupaia belangeri chinensis | reverse complement strand
AGAGAGACAGAAAGCGAGAAATCACCCCCCAGGGGGGATGGCCACGCCGCAATCCCTTCTCCTCCATTCCCCTCTCGGGATCCTGGGCACGCAAGCACACGCGCCCGGCGTGAGTTTAAGCCACCGGGTCTGGGACTCGAACCTCAGTCGACTACGTGGGAGTCCAGCGACATAGCCATTACGCTAACTGCTGGTCCCGCCATTTGTTATTTTTTTAAACTTGTCCAGATAAATAAAGAGAAAGGGAAAGCGAGAAAGCAAGGTGTCAGGCCTAAGACTCAGACCTCAGTCAGCCTTGTGGGAATCCAGTGGCTTTAACCACCATGCCACTTGCTGGCCTCCCAACTATTCAGTTTTGAGCAAGATGCTTTATAGGGTAAATAAATGTTTAAGGAACATAAATAAGAACTTAGCTTACTGCTACTTTTTAAGGACTTGGAAACTGTAATATTTTCTGTATTCTCTTTCTAAATTCCTCATAATATTACTACAAATTAAGAATTAAAATTGGGGGCCAGGAGGTGGCATGGTGGTTAAAGGCACTGGACTCCCACAGGGCCAACTGTGGTTCAAGTCCTGTGCCCGGTGGCTTGCTTTCTCGCTTTCTCTCTCTCTCTCATTCTGTCCCTATGATAAATAAATAAATAAACAAATAAAATAAAATGATTCTTTAAAAAAAATTAAAATTGGCGATTTTGTTTTGCTCCTTATTAGTCAAACTTCATGTGTTCTATCTCCCTTCTCCTCCTCTCCCCTCCACTCCTTCTTTTCTTCCCCCCCTTCTTTCTTTCTTGACAAGTTAATACCCAAGGTATTAAGTGGTCAATATAGTTAAATAAAAAATCTAGTCATCTCTTCTTCTAGGTCAGGGGACTGAGCGGTGTTGTGGATGCAACTCTGTCTCTGTGCATGTTTAAGAAAAGTTTGTTTGATGTCATATAACAATTTATAAAGATCATGGACACTCAAGATAGATTCATTACTGGCTTAGTTACTATTTGACTTTAGGTCTTAAAGTGCATTCTTCTCATCTCTAATACAAGCATATTAGTAAAATCTGCTATATAGGGTTTTTATTGGAATTAGAAAAAAATTAACAAATTAACATATTAGGCTACCAATGACAGGTTACTTTTATTATAATTATTTTAATAAGATTATAATATAATATGTGGATATACACATATATGTAACACATACATGTATATGTATGTGTATGTATAATGTGTAATATATATGCATATTATATATAATAATTTCATTGTTTTATTTATATACATTTTTATTTAATTTTCATTGAATTCTAGTGACAGTTTTATAACAGAGCATATAAAATAATTTTAAATGTACCTTTTTGTTTGTTTTCTTTTAAGACTTTCAAATGCTTTGGCAACCAGCATCAGAAATTACAAAGGTAGATAAAGCCGCCAGAATAATTCAGCGTGCCTGGAAATGTTACCTTGTGAGTTTATTTAACAACTTTACTGAGATATAATTCATTTATATATCATAAAGTTTACCTGTTTAAAGTGTACAATGCAATAGTTTTTAGTATATTTATACAATTATGTGCCACCTTTCACTTTAAAAGCAGACTTTTAAAAAAGTTTAATTATCTCATTGGTTTTGGAAGTATTTATTGAGTTCATGATCTGAGCCAGTCACTTTGGCAAAAGCTGCTATCCATGAAAGTACCTCTAATATGCTAATTGACTTTCACCTCTAAACTGTGTTTCTTAACTCTAGAATTAAGTTTGTGAGCAGGTATTAGGGATATATTCATGTCAGTGAATATTCCTACTTTAGAGGAGCTTAAAGTTAATAATATTCCATATCTGGGTTAATGTAGTTACTTGTCATGCCCTTATATGGGTAGCATTGATCTCAAAGGTGTAAGAAATATTCCAAGCTGACTTACCTGGTTGACTGAGAACCAAGAGCTAACGTGACTTCACACTATTCTCTGATAGCAGCAGCCCTCTTACTATGCCTGGTCATTTTGTGTGAATTGGTGTGCCTTTATTTCTGGCCCAAGAGACCACCTTTGTATCAATTAATCAAACTTGCAAAATAGCTCTCATTATTTGCCCTCTTTACTAAATCTATAAAATCTGTGCTGGGTCATAACTATATTAATTTCCAACACTAAAATAATAATTTTCTTTTAAAAGCTACTCTTTATGTTAACAAATGTTGAAATTATAAAAATTTATAAAAAATTCAAATTAAATGTTGAAATTATTAAAATGACCTATCATTTAATGTAAACATAAAGCTGCTCTTTATGTGTACAAACGATGAAACTGAAGCCTAAAGATGTTAAGCTATTTGTCCAGTGTTACATTTAGTAATAGTCTGAACTGGAATTAAAACATCTTCTGTGTTTTGAAGTTCATTACTCCTCCTTTTTTGGTCATATGTAAGAAAACTACCATAAGATTTGTTTCTTACAAATCTTATGTAAGGAAATACCTTGTGTTTCATTTCATTATGTATTTTGAAGAGTAAAAATGTTTTAAAAGCTACTTTTAAAAGCTATTCTTTTATCTAGGCTAAATCTTCTCTGTCACTTGCAACTTCTTTTTCTCACATCTAGCCACACATCTTTGAATATCTATTATATTCCTAACATTTCGCTAAGGATTTCATAATACATCCTTGACCTTAAAAGAGCACACAAACACATGTTCCCAGTGTGAGTTTAAGACACCGGATCTGGGATTCGAACCACAATCCACTACATGGGAGTTCAGCGACATAGACATTATGCTAACTGCTGGTCCTGAGGTGGGTATACTTCTAAACTCACTTTATGAGTGCAACATTACTATCCTGATGCCAAAGCCGGAGGACACTAGAAGTCAAGAAAATTATAGGCTTATTTCCTAATGGGCATAGATGCAAAGATCTCAACAAAATTTTAGCAAACTGAATTCAACAGCACATTGAAAGAATCATTCACCATGATGAAGTGGATTTATCTTTGGGATGCAAGGATGGTTCAATGTATACAAATCAATAGATGTCCAACCACATTAATAGGGTGAAAAAAAAAACTGTATGATTGTCTCAATAGATGTTTCATGTATTTTACATTTCTTGCCCAAAAGAATGTTTTATTTTGTATTGATATAGCCACCCTACTGTCTTTTGTTTAGCGTTTACATCTTTTTTTTTTTTTGGAGAGGTTTTCGCTATAGGGCGCGTGCGCTCGCCAGACAGAGAGAGACAGAGAGATAGAAAGCGAGAAATCACCCCCCAGGGGGGATGGTCACGCCGCAATCCCTTCTCCTCCATTCTCCTCTCGGGATCTTGGGCACGCATGCACACACACCTGGCGTGAGATTTAAGCCACCGGGTCCGAGACGCGAACCGCGGTTGACTATGTGGGAGTCCAGTGACATAGCCATTATACTAACTGCTGGTTCCCGAGTTTATGTCTTTTTTTATGCTTTTACTTTCAAATATTTAGTATATGTTTAAATTGTTTCTCCTTGAGAGGAATGGAAGTGATTGTAGCAGAGAACAGATTAGGATAAATTGAAAATTATGGCTAAAAAAATTTGCAGTTCCTCCCTTCCCATCAATAAATAGTCTGTTTCCCTATCCTATGACTTTAAGTTGGCTTCATGACTTGCAGTGACCTGGAGAATGTGGTAAAAGTGATGTTGGTAAACTTTAGAGTAAAATATCTGGATAAATAAATTATGGTATCAAAAGGTTGCTGGTTTGTATCTGGAGACCTCCCTTAATATGCTGGGCATTCATGTGCCCATGCTCAGGGCTGGCATCAAGATTGTGGCATCAAGACCCTGAGGGGAGGGGGCTATATCTCTGTTTCTCTGTCTCTCTCACTCATGGAATAACTAAAAAAAAAAAAGCATAGTATATCTGTAACGTAGAATGTTTCACAGCATTTAAGAACAATAAATTGGATCTATTTCTGTCAAAAAAATTGAGTCTCTTACAAACAAAATATAATTGTGTCTAATATCTCTTAATCATAAGTAGTCTTCATTTTTTTTTTTTTGAGAGATTTTCACTGTAGGGCGCGTACGCTCGCCAGACAGACAGAGAGAGACAGAGAGACAGAAAGCGAGAAATCACCCCCCAGGGGGGATGGTCACGCCGCAATCCCTTCTCCTCCATTCTCCTCTCGGGATCTTGGGCACGCACGCACACGCGCCCGGCGTGAGTTTTAAGCCGCCGGGTCGGGACACGAACCACGGTCGACTACGTGGGAGTCCAGTGACATAGCCATTACGCTAACTGCTGGTTCCCAGCAGTCTTCATTTTTTTAATTGGCAAGTTTATTTGTATTTATTGTAATTACTACAATATATTAGTTAGGTTTAAGGCTGCTATCTTGATGTTTGTTTTCTTCTGTCTGGTCTGTTCTTCCTGTACTGTTCTTATTTTTTTCATCTTTATATTAATTCAACATTTTAAATATCTCATTATTTTCTTCTCTATAACTTTTCTTTAAAGCTTGTTTCTTTTATGTGAGTGAGAGGCAGAAAGAGAAAGAGAGAGAGAAGCACCCTCAGTAGGGTCTCATGCTACAATCCCCTTTAACCTTCCCAACCAGCCAGGATTATGGGCATGTGCATCCAGAATGTGTAGGGGGACTCAGAATGGAACTGAGATCTTCTGTATGGATCTGGCATTGATTGAGCAGTGTGTTACTGCTGAGCCACTGAGCTGACCCATGACTGACCAAGTGGTTTGAATCCCAGCCCCAGGACTTGAAAAACATGCTGAGCATGTGTGTTGTATGCCCCAAGTCCTGACAGGATAGAGAAATGGAGGAGAAAGGATTGTGGTGTGGCTATGACTCATTGGGGAGTACTTTTTCCTTCTTCATCTGGCTCTCTGTCTCTCTCTGGCAAGTACATCTGCCTTCTGGCTGGCTGGCTGGTTGGCTAAATACTTAGATAGATAGATAGATAGATAGATAGATAGATAGATAGATAGATAGATAGATAGAACAGAATAAAATAGAACAGAATAAAATAGTATACTAAAGATGTTACTTTGATGCCCAAAAAATGGAAAGTCATGCTTTTTTCATAATGTGCATTTTCTGTGAATGTTTTAAGAGTCACTCTTTTTTTTTTTTTTTTTTTTTTTGGAGAGGTTTTTGTTCTAGGGCGTGTTTGCTCTCCAGAAAGACAGAGAGAGACGGAGAGACAGAAAGTGAAAAATCACCTCCTGGGGGGATCACCACACCTCAATCCCTTCTAGATCTTGGGCACACACACACACACGTGCCCAGTGTGAGTTTAAGCCACTGGGTTCAGGACTCGAGCCGTGGTCGACTAGACGGGAGTCTAGCAACGTAGCAATTTTGCCAACTGCTGGTCCCTAAGATTCACTCTTTTTATATATAAAAGTTGTTTTTATGGGTTACACTTTGTATTTGACTCCCTGAAACCTGCTAGGACTTCAGTTTGATTAATAGAATATAGAGTAAGTGTTTCAAGCGACTTCCAAAATAAGATCTAAGGAGGCTTCTGGGGCCGGCAGGTGGCGTGGTGGTTAAGGGCACTTGACTTCCACATTACTGACTGCGGTTCGAGTCCCAGACCTCGCAGCTTGCTTTCTATTTCCCTTCCTGGATCTGACTGTTTGTTTTCTCATTTTCGCTTTCTCTCTCATTCTGCCCCTCTCTGGTCAAATTAAAATAAATAGATAAAAGTTAAATAAAATAATAAAAAAAAAAATAGAGGAGGCTTGCAATTTTTACTTTCTCTGTGCTGTGAAGAAGCTTGACTGAAAGTCTATGTAGAGACAGGCTCAGCCATCCTAGATGTTCCAACAAGCCATGCTGAAAACCCAAACACGTGTCTAAGTCTGTATTAAATGGCCAGGCTTGAGTTGACCTGGCAGCTGATCACAACCCCATATGAGTTCCTACAAAATTGGCTCTCCTGTCAACCCATACAAAGAGAAACAATAAATGGTATTGCTTGAAACCACTAAGTTTTTTTTAATTTGTTTGTAATACATTCAGTAGATATCTAATATAGTAATGTACCTATTTGGAACATACTGTTCTGATTTTCAACCATAATAGTTTTCTTAATGCTCAACTTGGGGATTTACTTGGGGAAAATTTTATCTTCCATTCAGAAAGAATACTAGTTGTGTTAACATGGGCTGCATCATTTTCTACAGGCAACTGCCTTGGGGCCTCAAATTGTTACATTGGTACTGTGGATTATTTCTATTTAAACTTAATTGATTTGATTGAACATGAGCAAACTAGGTGCAGAGGAGTTTATTACCAAGAGTTATTAAGGAGTTTTCAAGGGGTTAGGGCACGAGGGGGGGGGGGGGATAGTGTTCCAAGCTCAAAGAATTATCTGGGATTGTTTGACTAAATTTGCACTAATGTGAAAAGTGGATAGGATTTATAAATCAGTGGAATTACTATAGAAGTCAAGATTCTATAATGGTAATAATTGCTAGTATTTATTTAATGTTTTTTATGCCAGAAACGGTTGTGTTTTACAAATGTTAGCTAAATTATTCTTAACCATAGCTTTATGAAATAGATATTGTCATTCACTTTTTATAGATGAAGAACTTGAACACAGAGGAGTTAAGCAGCTTATCTAGGTCACACAGCTTTTAAGTACACTTGAACTCACATGATATTATACCATATTTAGTGTTCTTGATAGTAGGTTATGTTTTGTTTTTCTTCTAGATTACTCTGGAAAGTATAACAGAGGTGACTCAACTAAGTTTTGAATATTTTATTTATAGTTGGTAGAGATACAGTTAAAAGTTTTGAACACTCTATGAAAATAATACCATAATTACCTAGTTTTTCAAAGCAAACTCTGAGCAGATAATATTTCTAAAAATTAGTTTACCATATATAGTGTATTTTATGTTTTTTTACTTGTTTTGCCTCACTTAGGCAAAAAGTAGAAATAGAAAATTTAGTTTTGACCATATAATCTTAATGTGTTTGACTCCTCAGAATGCCACTGTATTCCAACACTATAAAAACCTGATTTATTTAAGAAGGCGAGGAGAGCCACGTCAGATTGTGAGATATATTAATCCTAAAGAGGTAAGGACACTATTTATTGATTAACATGTTATTATAAGAAAACTAAATCGCATGTGCTTGCCAGAGAGGTAGAGAGAAAAAGTGAGAAATTATCCCGTACAGGGGTTGGCCATACTGTGGTCCGTTCTCCTCCAATCTTCTCTTGGGATTTTGGACATGCACATTCCTGGTGTGTTTTTTGAGACTCCAGGTCTGAGACTTGAACTACAGTCAGCCATGTGGGAGTCCAGCACCTTAACTTCCACACCACTTGCTGGTGCTAAAGTTTTTCTATTTTATCTCTACTTGCTACTCATTGATTTCTGAAACTTCTGGTATTTTTTTTTTTAACTTTCTTAGGGCTTAATTTATCTTTTTCTAGATTCTTGAGGCAGAAACTTAATAAACTAATTTTCAATCTTCTTTTCTAATATACACATTTACAGCTAAAAATTTACTTGTGTGCTCTACTTTAGCTATATCCCACAAACTTAGGTGTCATATTTTAATTATCAGTCACTATAAAGTATTTTATACTTTATAAAATTTTTAGTCAGGAGAAGATTATTCTATGAAACTAATATTTTCTTTCAGACATGAAATAATTGAGGATAATTTAGGATAGCATTTATTTTTCTCCTCTAATCTAAAATAACAAGACACATGGTTGAGTTGGCTTTGAATAAAGGACCAAAAAAATTTTTTTTCTAGTTTTCATTTGATGCAGAACACTAAAATTGAGAAGACCTGTGAAATAACAATTCTATTTTAAAAGAATTATTTATTTTATTTTATTTATTATTGTTGTTGTTGTTATTATTATTATTTTTGGAGAGGTTTTTCACTATAGGGCACGTGTGCTCACCAGAGAGAGAGAGACAGAGAGATAGAAAGCGAGAAATCACCCCCCAGGGGGGATGGCCACACCGCATTCCCTTCTCCTCCATTTTCCTCTTGGGATCTTGGACA
>NW_006159803.1:3059968-3074149 GCF_000334495.1 Tupaia belangeri chinensis | reverse complement strand
ACTCGAACCATGGTTGACTAAATGGGAGTCCAGCGACGTAGCCATTACGCTAACTGCTGGTCCCAATTATTGTTATTATTTGTAATTTGCTGTAGGGCACAGTGCTCCCTGGAAAGAGAGAGAAAGTGAGAGAGAGGGAAAGTGAGATAGCAAGCTGCCAGGTCTGGACTCAAACTGTGGTCGGTCTTGTGAAAATCTAGAGCCACTTAACCACCACGCCACCTGCTGACCCCCATGTACAATTCCTACAGAATTTTAAATATAGGATTTTTGATTTAACAAATACTGGTAATGGAAAGGTCTTTTACCAGTCACAGTATTTTTCTCTGAATTTAACTGTAAGATAATATTTTATGTGTAAATTATACACTTGAGGACTTCATTTAAAACTTGTTTTATGAATATCAAATTGATTGGATTTTATATTATTTCATAGAAAAGCAGTTTGGTGTCTATTCCAGTTGTCTTATTAGCTTTTTTATCATAGTTATTGGTGTTGGTAAGAAATTAAGTCCTGGGACCAGCAGTGAGCATAATGGCTATGTCACTGAACTCCCATGTAGTTGGCCATGGTTCAAGTCCCAGCCCTGGTGGCTTAAACTCATGCCAGGCACATGTGCATGCGTGCCCAAGATCCTGAGAAGAGAATGGAGGAAAAGGGATTGCAGCGTGGCCAATCTCCACTGGGTGGGGGGATTTCTCTCTTTCTGTCTCTCTGTCTCTCTCTCTGAGGAGCGCATGCACCCTAAAGCAAAAACCTCTCCCCCAAAAAAAGAAAAGAAAAGAAATTAAGTCCTTGGCTCAGTTTTGTTTTAGAGAGATTTTTGCTATAGGGCACGTGTGCTTGCCAGAGAAACAGAAACATAGAAAGTAAGAAATCACCCCCCAGGGGAGATGGCCATGCTGCTATCCCTTCTCCTCCATTCTCCTCTCAAGATTTTGGGCACACACATACATGTGCTCAGCATGAGTTTTAAGTTGCCAGGTCTGGGACTTGAACCACAGTCGACTATGTAGGAGTCCAGCAGCATAATCATTATGCCATCTGCTGGTCTCCTTAGCTATTATCTTAGTGTGTTATTATATTGCTAACAGAAATACGTAAGACTGGGTGACTTATAAAGAAGTAGAAGTAGAGGTTTATATTTTCATGATTCTGGTTATGTGGAAGGTCCAAAGACATCAGAGAATGGTAAAAGACAGAACTCTGAGTAGAATGGAATGTGGTCTATATCCATGTGGCTACTGTCTGCCTCATTTCCTTTCCTTATAAACACACCATGACTCAATCATGCCTCCCACCCCCAGCCCTGTCTATCCTATCACTAATCTCTTCCCAGGTGCCCATCTTTTAACATCATGATTGGATCAAATTTTTACTCTCCCAACTTATTACTATGGTTCAACACATGAATTTGGGTGAGACATACTCAAACTATAGCAGCTCTTAAATATTTTTTAATTTAACACTATTTGTGATCTATTCACCTAATATTAAAATAATATTCAGCAACTATTTTAAAATATAATAGTGAGTTGTAGTAAATTGATACATACAGAATGTTGAAGAGTAATATATTTTCTTATAGGCAGAACTTCTAGATGCTGCTGCTGGCATTCATGTACGATTCAGATTAGGTGGAGTAAGTATGGATGAATTTTTAAATTGTAGTTTTAAAGCACCTTTATATGAAATTTAAAAGATGTAATTTTTAAAAAACATAAACCATGTTTGTATTTACATTACAATGATCCTTTGAATGTTTCCATTCACAGGTTAATTTTCCACCTGATATATATTATAAAATCTTTACTCACAGACATATTGAAGATCTGTGTGCTAACAGCCCTAAAGATTATACGAAACTTGCAGCAAAACATACATCTCATAATAAAAGTGATCATCTTCCAGAAGAGGATCGTAGTGGCTGGTATCATCGTATAGAAAACAATGGTTGGAGGCCTGTTTCTGATAGAGTAAGAGCAGAGAAATATTAATACTTTTAATCTTGCAAATTTAGAAAACCATTTATCTTTTTGAAGATTAATTTTAAAACAATAAACCATGGTAATTTAATCAATGAAATTTGCATAAGTTAACCACTTTGAGGTTGCTAATAATACTTCAAAGCATAGCAATTTATCTTTTCTTACATTTATTTCTACTTTTAATAATCTGCTTAATCAAGGCCATCGTTATATACTCTCTGGTAGTTAGCAGATTTTATACTTACTCTATAGATTGTCAAATTGTGCTATGTTGAATACATTAGATATGCAGAGTAAAAATGATCAAGGCATGAATTCATTCATTCATTTAACAAACTTTATTGTGTGTTATTCATGTGTCAGACATTTTTCTAGATGCTGGGCATATGGTGGTAAAAAAGACAGTCTTTCCCCTCACGTAGTTTGCCTTTTATTTAGGGAATCAGTCAAGTAAACAGTATTTCAGTACAGCACAGTAAATATGAAAGTGGTTTAATAGATACAAATGCATAGTGTTGTCTGGGGTAGGAAACTCCTTGTTATCTGGTGTGTGTGTGGTGAGGGAGGAGGGATGAATTGGAAGTGGGGAAATAGGCAACCATTTAGGAGAAACTGTCATAGAGAGAGGATACCATGAAGTCTTAGGACATAATGGAGAAACTTTGGTTTTCCTATGGGGTACATGTACTCCTTGAAGATTAGAGTCATCAGAGCATTGGCACTAAGTCTAAGTCAGGTCTATTCATATGAGATGAGACATTCTTCATACGTCTATTCATTTATTCATTCAACAAATACTATGAAGTACCTTAATGTACTGGTCCTTTGTCAGTCTTTCTGCAGCATGTGCTTCTGAAGGTTCAATGTACTATTCACCCATCACTTAATTAGAAGTACTTTAAAAGGATCTATCCTTGCCTCTGTTTCTATCTTGGCATATTCCTACAGGACACACAGAAGCTCTTACCTATATTCAGTCAACATCACAATCAATATTCAACATTTTGTGTATTTATTTTTACATCTCAATAGTTTTGGATACCTACTGATGATGTAGTGGTGGAATCCAAAAAGGAAATAGAATTCCATTTCTCTAAACTGAAGAGAAGGCAAGATATGGAAAAGAAAAGAAAAATTAGAAAAATAGAATGGATGAGGCAAATGTAAGTTGATGAAATACTTAGACATACTAAAGAAGTAAGTATTTTTGGAAAAAAGCAAATTTGGAAGGCCACTCCATAGTGTAGTGGGTTAAACCCTGTGCATAGTAATATGCTGTATGCACATGGCCAACCATGGTTCAAATTCCAGTTCCAGTGGGGGAGAGGAGGGTACAAGAGGTGGCAAAGTGGTTGAGGCACTGTACTTCCACATGGTTGATCACAGTTTGAATCCCAGACATGGCAGTTTGAAACAAGCCAGGCACGTGTGCATGTGTGCCTAAAATCCCAAGAAGAGAATGGAGAAGGGATTGTGGTGGGGCCATCCTTCCTGGTGGTGTGATGAGCACGCACATCCTATAGCAAAAATCTCTCAAAAAAAAGAAAAAAAGAAAAAGAAAATCATGCTGGGCATGTGTGTCTGCATGCCCCCAAATCCTGACCAGATGGAGAAATGAAGGAAGACAGATTGTAGCATGACCAATCCACATTGAGGGTACTTTCAGTCTCTCTCGCTTTTTCTCTCTCTCTGGCAAGTACATGTACCCTTTGAATAGAACAAAAACAGATTTGGAGGACTTACATTATCTGATTGCAAGACTTATTTTATAGCTACTGTAATCTTGACATTGTGGTATTGGTGTAGTGATAGACAAATAGAGGCCAGCAGGTGACATGGATGTTAAGGTGGCTGGATCTCACATTTACAACAGCCTGTTTGAGCCCTGGATTCAGAGGCTTGAAAACAGGCCAGCACGTGTGTGTGTGTGTGTGTGTGTGTGTGTGCTGAAAATCCCAAGAGGAGAATGGAGAAGGGACTGTAGCACGTGGCCACCCCCCAGGTGGTGATTTCTCACTCCTTCCCTCTCCCCACCCCTGGCTCTGTCTAGCAAGCACATGCACCCTATAGCACACTAAAAAAAAAAAAAAAAAAAAAAGATAGATAAATAGATCAATAGAATAGAATATAGAGCGGAGAGCTAGGCCCTCATGTATATTGGGAATTGATGTTCAACAAATGTACCTGGGCATTTAATTGGGAAAAGACAGTCTTTTCAACTAATTTGGCATTCAAATGCAGGACAATGAACCTTGACTCTTATCTTATACAGTATATAAAATTACCCCAAAAGAGATCATAGATCAGGACCAGCCCCTTAGCACAGCACTGTGGATCCCATGAGGCTGACTGTGGTTTAAACTGGCTTCAGAAATGTGTGCATGTGAGAGGTGTCTGCACATGCCCCACATCCTACTGGAAGAAGAAATGTAGGATAAGGGATTGCAGTGTGACTGCACCCTGCTAGGAGTACACTTTCTCTCTCATCCCCATCTCTTGTCCTCATTCCCCCTCTTTTTCCCTTCTCTCTCCTGCCGCTCCTCCTCTCTTTTCTGTCTTTCCCCTTTCTTCCTCCCTCCCTTTGGTGAGCACACATGCCTTCTGGCAATGAAAGGAGAGATAGAGAGATCATAGATCTAAATATAAGAGCAAAAGTGGGACGAGCAGATAGTGTCATGATTAGGTCGCTGGATACCCATGTAGTCAACCGCAATTCGAGTTCCAGACCTGGAAGCTTAAAAACTCAGATTGGGAAGAGAAGAGATAGAAAATGGCCATCCCCCTTGGATGGTAATTTCTCATTTTGGAACCGGCAGGTTGTGTGGTGGTTAACAGTGCTGGAATCCAACATGGCAGACTGTGGTTCGAGTCCCAGACCTGGTGGTTTGCTTTCTCACTTTCCTTCTCTCTCTCTTGCTCTGTCCCTCTCTGGTCAACTTAAAATAAGTAAATAAAGAAAGTTAAATAATAATTAAAAAAAAAAACAAAAAAAAACCCCTCAGGCCAGACGTGTGTGTGTGTGTGTGTGTGTGTGTGTGTGTGTGTGCACGCACCCAAAATCCTGAGAGGAAACTGGCAGGGATAGAAGTGTGCCCATCCTCTCGGGGGGAGGGGGGGGTGGCGATCTTTCATTTTCTGTCTGTCTCTCCAGCCAGCACACACACCCTATAAAAAAAAGAAAAACTCTCTTAAAAAAATATAAAGTAAAAATAAAATTTTATAAAAATATAAAAGTAACTAAAGGATGAAGTTTTAGTGATCTTGGTTCTGACAAGATTTTAAAAATAGGACACAGAAGGTATGAACCATGAAAGAAAATAAATTAGGAGTTAGCAGGTGGCACAGTGGTTAAGGCACTAGACTTCCACATGGTCATTCGTGGTTTGAGTCCTTGACCCAGTGGCTTGAAACTCACAGCCGGGCATTTTTGGCTCTCTTGGCGGTTGGCAAGAATAAGCACCTTACCCAAGGTGGCAAGAAGTGAGCCAACAAGAAAGTGGTTCATCCATTTTCTAAAAAAGATTGGTATAATGTGAAAGCACCTGCTATGTTCAACATAAAGAAATATTGGGAAAAAAACTAGTCACCAGGACTCAAGGAACCAAAATTGCATCTGATGGCCTTAAGAGCTGTGTGTTTGAAGTGAGCCTTGCAGATCTGCAGAGAGATGAAGTTGCATTTAGAAGATTCAAGTTAATTGCTGAGGATGTTCAGGGCAATACTGCCTGACTAACTTCCATGGCATGAATCTTACCTGGGACCAAATGTGTTCCATGGTCAAAAAATGACAGACCATGATTAAAGCTCACGTCGATGCCAAGACTACTGATGGTTATTTGCTTCGTCTCTTCTGTATTGGGTAAAAACACAACAATCAGATATGGAAGACCTCTTATGCCAAGTATCAGCAGGCCTGCCAAATCCAAAAGATGATGGAATGACCCAGGAGGTGCAGACAAATGACTTGAAAGAAATGATCAATAAACTGATTCCAGACAGCATTGGAAAAGACATCAAAATGACTTCTCAGTCCACCTATCCTCACCATGATGTCTTCATCAGAAAAGTAAAAATGCTGAAGAAGCCCAAGTTTGAACTGGGAAAACTCATGGAGTTTCACAGTGAAGGTAGTAGCTCTGGAAAAGCTACTAGGGATGAGACAGGTGCCAAAGTTGAATGAGTTGATGGATATGAATCACCAGTTCAAGAATCTCTTTAAAGTTTAGACTTTTAATAGTGACAAAAAAAAATCCTATTTGTCACACTTACACTCACACAAAAGAAACTCACACTGGGCATGTGTGTATGCACATCCCAAATCCTAAGAGTAGAATGGAGGAGAAGGGATTGTGGCGTGGCCATACCCCTAGGGGGTGATTTCTTGCTTTTCTGTTTCTGTGTCATTGGCAAGTGTATGCACCCTATAGCAAAAATAATTTTTTAAAAAATTACCAAATCGTAGCTCATTAAAATGAAAAACTTTCCCTCTATGAATTATGTTACAAAAAATAAAAATGTAAACCACAGCTGGGGATGTAACATTTATACAATACATGTATAATAAAAGACTTCATCTAGAGTATGTAAAAGAAAAAATAACTCACAAAATTCAATGATAGATCTAGCAGGTGGTATAGTGGTTAAAGTTCTGGACTCCCACATGGCCGTCTGAGGTTTGAGTTTCGGACCTGGTGGCATTGGTTTCTCTCTCACTGTCTTTCTCTGGTGAACATATATGCCCTATAGAAAATTAAATAATGATAATTATAATAATAATAAAATTAAATAAGTAATTTTTAAAGGTCTCAATGATAAGGAGACAGTCTAATTTAAAAATAGCCAAAAAATTTGAACAAACATTCCATCAGTGAAGATACATGAATAGCATATTAGCACAGCTCAACTAATGTCTAACAACTGTAGTCATCAGGCAAGTGCAAACTAAAATAATAATGAGATATACCACTATATACCCACTAGAATGTTCAAAATATTCAATAACCTGCCATCCCAGTTGTTGGCAAGGATATGGAACAAATGCAAACTATTGTAGTAAATCCACTTTGGGCAACAGTTTGGCCATTTCTTTTACAAGTTAACGAATCTCTTATTCAACTCAGCCATTCCACCCCAAGATGCTTATTCAAGAGAGAAAAAATACTCAAAATTTATGTTCACAGAAAGACTGCATATGGATGTTTTCTGTAGGTTTATTTGTAATTGCCAGAACCAGAAACGGCACAACAGGTGAGTGGATAAACAAATTGTGGTGTATCAAAATAAAGGCATACTACTCAGCAGTACAAAGGAATGAACTATTGATACACATAAAAACATGAATGAATCTCAGAGTAATGGTGCCTAAGGAAAGAAATCGGTTTTAAAAAAAAGTATATATATTTGCTATAGTTTGAATGTCCTCCCAAAATTCGTATGTTGGGACTTCATTGTATTTTAAAAATTTTAAGTGAAAATTTGATACCTTCATGGTGTTCCAGGGTGGCCTTTGGTTGTGAAAAGTCATTAGGGCAGGGTCACCATGAATGAGTTCTGGTGTGTACATAGGGGAAAGGAAATGAAGCAGGCAGAAGCCATGTGTATATAGACCATGTCCTGCTCCGATAAAAGTTCTGCCTTCCACCATTTTGTGATGTCTTTGGAATTTTCAGTTACCAGAATCATGAGCTTTACAAATAAACTTCTACCTTTATAATTCATCCAGTCTCAGATGTTCTTGCAAGCCACAAGGTAATGGGCTAAGTCAATATTGTATGGTACTATTTACATAAAAATTTTAGAAGAAACAAATCTATTGAGTAGAATGACACAAACAGATCAATAGTTGTCTGAAAATGGGAGGGAAGAAAGAAAAGAATTATAAAGCTTTTCACCAAGATGGTGCTGAAAGCGAAGAAGGAAGCTCCTGCCCCTCCCAAAGCTGAAGCTAAAGTGAAGGCTTTGAAGGCCAAGAAGGCAGTGCTGAAAGGCATCCACAGCCACAAAAACAAAGATCAGTACATCACCCACTTTCCAGAGACTCTCCTGCTGCGGAGGCAGCCTAAATATCCTTGTAAGAGCGCCCCCAAGAGAAACAACCTTGACTACTATGCCATCATCAAGTTCCCCCGACAACCGAGTCTGCCATAAAGAAGATAAAAGACAACATAGTTGTATTGTTCATTGTGGACGTCAAGGCAAACAAGCACCAGATCAAACAGGCTGTGAAGAAGCTGTATGGTATTAATGGGGGCAAGGTCAACTCTCTAATCAGGCCTGATGGAGAGAAGAAGGTGTATGTGCGACTGGCTCCCGATTATGATGCTTTGGATGTTGCCAACAAAATTGGGATAATCTAAAGCAATCCAGCTGGCTAATTCTAGACACACATTTTTCCACCAAAAAAAAAAAAAAAAAATTATAAAGAGGCACAAGGAAACTTTGGTGGTGTTAGTTACATTCATTTCTCCATTGTAGTGATGAATTCATAGATTGTATACATATGTCAGAATTGCAAAGTATATAATTTAAATATTTGTAGTTTATTGTACATCAATTATACTTCCATAAACTTGTATACATTTTTAAAATGAACATGTTTAGACAATGAAAAGATCTTCATGGCAGCTTTGAAGTAATCCTTATCTTTTATGGGGTGAGTTGAGGGCAACCCAAGGTCCAGTTGCAAAAATTACAGGAATAGTGTTTCCAATACAAAGAAATGCTCAGTCCTGCCAAGTCTTTTGCACTAAGATAAGGGCACTAGGAGGGAAGAAGAACTCTGAGCCCTGTCATGAGGACTTGGGACAGACATAGATAATGGTAAGACTCTCCAAACACCCTTGCCTGTGAAGGGAACATTTGCTCCCTTTATTTATTTATTTTGAGAGGTTTTTGCTATAGGGCACATGCGCTCATCAAGACAGAGACAGACAGAAAGCGAAAAATCACCCCCCAGGGGGGATGGCCAAGCCGCAATCCCTTCTCCTTCATTCTCCTCTCGGGATCTTGGGCATGCACGCACACGCACCTGGCATGAGTTTAAGCCACCAGGTCCAGGACTCAAACCATGGTCGACTACAAGGGAGTTCAGCGACATAGCCATTACGCTAACTGCTGGTCCTGCTAACCTGTTTTTTTTCATCTTTATTTATACCACTTAACTATATTTGTGACTAATTTTTTAAAAATTCAAAACATAAGAATTAAATTGTAAGAAAATGATTAGAACTTTCTTGAAAACCAGGTACAGCCATGCATTATATGACATTTCAGTGAACAGTGGACCACATATACAAGTGGTCTAAGATTATAATGGAACTAGAACATTTCTATTCCTTGGTGACAGTGTAACTTTTGTAATGCTAGAGCACAGTGTTTATGAGAATACTTGTGTACACAAACCTACTGCTGACAGTCATATGAAAGTATACCTAATAAAATTATAAACAGTAATACTTGATACTAAAGAACTATGTTACCAGATAATGTATTTACTATTCTATACTTATTATTTCCTTGTGTACTCCTTTTAGTTATTAAAAAAAGTTTAAAACAGTATGCCGTGTTAAACCAGCAGCCTCATATATCTTGTGTAAGGCTTACTGTTTTCTCTTGATTGCATCATTTTCTGTAGTGTTTGATTCAATTTTGTGTTTTGTTCATTATGGCCCTCCCAGTAGGACAAGATGTGGAGGTGAATTTCAGTGATACTGATAATCTTGACCCTGTACAAGCCTAAACTAATGAATGTGATTGTGTCTTAGGTTTTAACAAAAGAAGTTTACAAAGTAAAAACAAATAAGTAAATAACTTTAAAAATAGAAAAAAAAACAATGATAGAATAAGGATTAAAGAAAATAGGGAGATGGAGCCTACATGTTCAACTACATGGCTTGACCAAGCCTGGTGGCTTGAAAAACATACTGGGCGTGTGTGTGTGTGTGTGTGTGCAGGCCCAAAATTCTTGTAGGATCAAGAAATAGAAGAAAAGGATTGTGGCATGACTTCACCCCACTGGAATGTTCTCTTTCTCTCTCTTTTTCTCTTTGGTGAGCACATGTACCCTCTGGCAATAGAAAATGTTTATAAAAGAAAGCTGAAGGAGGAAAAAACACTTTTTATATCTGTACAATGTGTTGTGTTTAAAGCTAAGTGTTATTACAAAAGAGTCAAAAAGTTGAAAGAGGGTCAGCCCTGTAGCCTAGTGGTTGGAGGAACTGGATCCCAAATGACTAACTACGGTTTGAGCGCTAGCCCTGACAGCTTGCAAAAGATGTTGGGCCCATGTGCATGCATGCCTCAAATCCTAGTAGGATAGAGAAATGGAGAGGAGTTTGCAGTGTGACCATGCCCCACTGGGGAATGCTCTCTCCTTCTCTCTGGCAAGCGTATGCACTCTGTGGCAGTTAAAAAATTATTTTTAAATGAATAGTTTATAAAGTAAAAAGATAGAGTAAGCTAAGATTATTGAAGAATGGAAATGATTTTCTTTATAAATGTGTTTAAATGTCTACTGTGTGGGGCCAACAGGTGGCATGGTGCTTGAGGCACTGGTCTCCCATGTGGGCAACTGTGGTTGGAGTCCTGTACCTGCTGGTTTGGTTTCTCACTTTCTCTCTCCCTGGTTATTATAACAATACATAAAATTAAATAAATAATTCTAAAAAAACAAAAGTCCATAGTACACCCAGCTGTGTTGGCACAGAACTTTTAAGTCTCAATTTCTTCATCCTTAAAAATGATATAAAAGTAGTTGTCACAAGTAGCTGTGCCTTTTTAAAGAGAATTAAACAAAATAATGTATGAAAAGTATCTGGCACAAATAAGATGTTAATATCTGTCTCCCTTTTACCTCTTCTCTCTCTTTCCTTCTTGTGCTTTCCTTTCCTCTGAGTATGTACCATAGCCTCATGACCATCAAAGTTAACTCTTCCAGGATTTATTTCTTCACTTATAAAGTGAATGGGCTAGTTACTTGGTTTTTAAGATCCTTTGTACTCTATAATTATATAGTTCAGAGACTTAGTAACTTAGTTTTAGTTGTTTTTTTTTTTTTTTTTTTAAATCATAAAGTGTAACTTATTGAGAGGTAGTTTTTTTTTTTTTTTTGGAGAGGTTTTCACTATAGGGTACATGCGCTCACCAGACAGAGACATAGAGACAGAAAGCAAGAAATCACCCCCCAGGGGAGATGGTCATGCTGCAATCCCTTCTCCATTCTCCTTTCAGGATCTTGGGCACACATGCACATGCACCGGGCATGAGTTTTAAGCCACTGGGTCCAGCACGTGAACCATGGTCGACTACGTGGGAGTCCAGCAACCTAGCCATTATGCTAACTGCTGATTCCCAAGAGAAGTAGTTTTGAAGTAAGGCCCCTCTAGTTAGCGTGGTTGATTAAGTTTCTTTGTCTCTCAAAACATCCCATCACATAGACCTTGATTTATTTCATTTATTTTTTTAAAGATTTATTTCATTTAATTTATTATTATCATCTTTAGTTTGTTGTAGGGCATGCATACTCACCAGGAAGAGACAGAGAGAGAAAGAAAGTGAGAAAGCAAGCTACCAAGTCCAGGACCTGAACTGCAATTGGCCATGTGGGAGTCTAGTACCTCAACCAGCATGCCACTGCTGGCACCTAGTTCTTGATTTAAATGGATTTGAGTTATATAGGATAGAGACTAGATTAAAATATGTAAATAGTTTTAGCATGTAAATAGCAACAATACATATCAACTGCATCTATGTATAATCACTCATTCCAAATGATTTATGTCTGTCTGCTTTTCCTCCATGTAGGTACTATGCAGGAAGCCTGGAGGCTAAGGCAACACATTATGAAACTGTAGGTTTAATTCACACAGCAACTAAAGGGCTAATAAGAGCTATTGAAGATGGTGGGATAGATTCCGTGATGGAATGGGAAGTGGACGAAGTGCTTAACTGGACAAATACACTGAACTTCGATGAGTAAGTATATTGGTATTCTTAGGGAACAAGATATTTTTTCTCCTAGTGTTTTTTATTCTTATGTTGAATCTTAGGGCCACAAACATAATTTTTTAAAGAACTGGGTATTACTTACATCTAGAAAGAAAAAAGATGAAAGATAAAACCAGATTAAAGTGACTCAAAAGTAAAAAACACAAAATGAAATTTAGTTGTTCTTTATTTTCAGATTTTATTCTTATGCCTTAGTGTAACTCTCCTTTTCTTCTTACTTTGGGAATTAGAAACAAGGGTAAGAAATGCTATAATACGAAGAATTTCTTTAATCTGTGTTCCCTAATTTTTCTGTGTGAGATAGTGAATAGTTACCATTTCTCAGTGATCCACTATGAACCTTGAAAACCTTTTTTTTTAAGGTTTTTGCCATACGGCCCATGCACTCACTGGGGAGAGAGATAGGGAGAGAGACACAGACAGTAAAGGAGAAAGTGAGAAGGCATCCCCCAGGGGGGATGGCCACACTGCAATCCCTTCTTCTCCTGGGATCTTGAGCATGCACACATATGAGCCTGGCATGAGTTTTAAGCTGCTGGATCTGTGACTTGAACTGCTGTCAACAACATGGGAGTATAACAGGATAAGCACTATACCATCTGCTGGCCTGAAAAACATTTTTAAGGATAAAAAACATTTGGGGCCAGGGACCAGCAGTTAGCATAATGGCTATGTCGCTGTACTCCCATGTAGTCAACCGCTGTTTAAGTCCCAGACCTGGTGGCTTAAACTCATGCCAGGCATATGTGCGTGTGTGCCCAAGATCCTGAGGAGAGAATGGAGGAGAAGGGATTGCAGAATGGCCATGCCCCTGGGGGGTGATTATCTCACTTTCTGTCTCTCTCTGTCTTTCTGGCAAGCGCACGTGCCCTATAGCAAAAACCTCTCCAAAAAAAGAAAACAAAATTTGAGCCCATCTGTTAGCGTAATGGCTATGTCGCTGAATTCCCATGTAGTCGACTGCGGTTTGAGTCCCGGACCGGGGGGCTTAAACTCACGATTGGCGCGTGTGTGGGTGTATGCCCAAGAATCCTGAGAGGAGAATGGAGGAGAAGAGATTGTGGCATGGCCATCCTCCCTGGGGGGTGATTTCTCACTTCTGGCGAGCACACGTGCCCTATAGCAAAAACCTCTCCAAAAAAAAGAAAAGGATAAAAAATATTTTTAGCCATTAGGGACATGTGATCAAAACCATAGTAAGATACCATTTCATACATGCTAGGATGGGTATAATAAAAAGACAGAAGGCAGTTAAGTCTCAGTAAGAATATGGAGAACTTGAAACCCTAGTATGCTGCTAGTTGGAGTGTGCAATAGCACAGCCACTTTAGAAACGCTCAGGCATTGGGGCCAGCAGATGGTGTAGTAGTAGTAGTCAAGGTGTTGAACTCCCACGTGGACAATTGCAGTTCGAGTTCCTAATCCAATGGCTTGAAAATCATGCCAGGTGCATGTGTATGTGTGCCCAAAATCCTGAGAAGAGACTTGAGAAGAAGGGATTGTGGCATAGCCATCCCCCTTTGGAGGTGATTTCTGATTTTCCCTCTCTCTGTGTCTCTCTAGCAAGTGTATGCACCCTATGGCAAAAACCTTTAAAAAAAAAAAAAAGAAAAAAGAAAAGAGAAACAATTTAGCAGTTCTTCAATTGGTGATACATAAAGTTGTCATGTACTCTAGAAATTCTACTCCTAGATATATACCCAAGAGAAATGAAAATACTTGTCTACACAAAAACTTATATATTAATATTCATGGAAGCATTATTCATAATTACAAAGTAGAAATAACTGAAATGTCCAACAGCTGATAAATGGATAAATAAAATATGCTATGTCTATAAAGTAGAATATTATTTGGCATTAAAATTAGATGAATTTTGGGACCGGCTTCATAGCCTAGTGATTAAGGAAGCCAGATCCCACATGGCCAACCACAGTTCAAATCCTGGCCCTAGGGACCAGCAGTTAGCATAACGGCTATGTTGCTGGACGCCCACGTAGTCGGCTGCGGTTCAAGTCCTGGATCCGGTGGCTTAAACTCGCACCAGGCGCGTGTGTGTGCGTGCCCAAGATCCCGAGAAGAGAATGGAGGAGAAGGGATTGCAGTGTGACCATCCCCCCTGGAGGGTGATTTCTTGCTTTCTGTCTCTCTGTCTCTGTCTGTCTGGTGAGTGCACGCACCCTATAG
>NW_006159803.1:3014456-3059951 GCF_000334495.1 Tupaia belangeri chinensis | reverse complement strand
CCCTATAGCAAAAACCTCTCAAAAAAAAAAAAAAATCCTGGCCCTAGAGGCTTGAAAAATACTGAGTGTATATGTGCATGCCCAAAATCCTGACATGAGGGAGAAATGTAGGATAAAATGGATAGCACTGTGACTGTGTCCTATTGGGAGGTGCTTTTTCTCTGTCTCTGGCAATTTGAAAAAAGAAAAATAGGAAGAAGACTTGGGAAAGGAGTATGGAGCCTACAATAAAATGGAATAAGTCATAGGAAACCTGCCTCTTAGAGTTTTCGCTCATCTTCCCAGCTCATCATACCTTGTCTTTCCTGTTCTACCTGTTGTCAAGCTACCCTGGTCTCTGTTTAGGAAGCTGAAGTGGCAGCTGCATTTGCCTTACTCGAATGTATCTCTTATGTTTCCTCAACTGAACAAGGTCTAACACCACATAGAAGGTCACACACCACACACTTAAAATTTCCATCAACATATCAGAGATAGGGCTGGCAATCCAGAAATAAGGGGAATGTGTTTGTTCTCCCATGACTTTTTCATCTGAGAGATTTCTGGAATACTTTTTTTGTTTGTTTTACATTTTTTCCATAGGATGCCTGTGTTTGCTGGAGAAAGACAGAGAGAAAGGAAAAGTAAGAAGTCACTCTTGGCGGTGGCCACACCATAGTCTCTTCTCCATTGTCCTCTCAGGCTTTTGGGCAGGCATGCACATATACACACACCTGGTGTGTTTCTCAAACGGATGGGTCTAGGACTTGAACCACAGAGTTATCCATGTGAAATGCAGCATCTTAATCCCCATGCCATAGGCTAGCCCTAATACTTTTAAAGTTATTAACATGTTAGAAGGCACCCAACTGAGGACAAGATCTTGCAGGAATGGAATGGGATGAAATACAATGATGTTTTGGAGGGAGACTAAAGGACACTTAATGGCACCATTTTTATATCTGCTTCAGCTCCTTGTCTTGAAGTTGCCTTAGGTGCATGTATGCTATTAGGAGATGGGAAAGAAGTAAATATTGAAACTTGTGGATTTGTCACTTTTCATCCAAGATTTAGAGAAAGTGGAATTTAGAAGTAGTTTAAGGATATACTAATCAACTGGCTTATTAGTTATTAATGAGTCAATTTAATGACTGTCCATATAATTTACTTAGGTACATTGCTAACTGGAAGGAAATTGCTACAAGCAACTCTTCAGCCAACTACAAAGGTAGGTGACTTTTTGCAGAATTTTATGGGAAATGCTCAAGAACAAAATGATATGGCCCACAGATGTACATATTTCTTTTTTAAAAATAATTACTTATTTAATTTTAAGCTATTATTCTTCATTTCGAGACAGAGAGAGAGAGACAGAAAGAGACAGAGAAAGCAAGCCACCAGATCCAGGATTTGAACTGTGGTCAGTCATGTGGGAATCCAGTGCCTTAACTGCCACTCCACTTTTCAGCCCCAGATGTACATATTTCTAAGCTTTTAACATTTTTGGTGATCTATACACTATATATTGGATTGTTGGAAAAGTCATGGCACATTTTTATATAGAAAAACAAAAATATGTTATAACTTTTCCAACAACCCAATAGATATAGATGAATTTGCCAAGTCATTTTTACCTTTGTTATTTGGGAATAGAAGGAAATTTTGTTTTATTTAGGGTTGAATAAAATAGTTTTTTTTTAAAGATGAATTTTAAAAATAAAGTTTCAGGGACCAGCAGATATTAACTGTGGTTTGAGTCCCCGTGGCTTAAACTCACTCCATGTGCGTGTGTGTGCACCCCAAGATCCCAAGTGGAGAATGGAGAAGAAGGAAGGGATTGTGGTGTGGCCTTACTTCCTAGGGGTGATTTCTAGCTTTCTGTCTCTGCCTCTCTAGCAAGTGCATGCACCCTATAGCAAAAATCTCTCTTAAAAAAGTTTCATATCTCATGATTTCAGTAGTTTTTTCTTTTCTTTTTTTTTTTTTTTGGTTGTCAGTGGAAATGTAGGCTCTCCAAAGTGAGAGAGAGAAGGAAAAAGCACCCCACATTGGGGCATGGTATGCCTCAATCTCTTATCTGCATTTTGTCATCCAGTTGGGATTCTGAGCATGCATGCACACATCCCCAACATGTTTTTCAAGCCACTGGGGCTGGGATTTGAACTGCAGTCAGCCATGCCAGAGCTGGCTCCCTTAACCCTAGCCTGTAGGGCCAGCATGAGAAAACTTCATTTGGCAAAATAAATGCCTCAAAACATGGAAATGTTTTATCTTTTGTGTCACTACTGTCCTGCCAGTAGCCTACAATACTTGAAAGCTGAAAGTTGGTAGCATTTGGAAGAGTATTATCAGATTCCAGAAATACCATCTAATAACCAAAACCAAATTATGGTTATTTTATGATCTAAGTATATGGTTTCTGTCCGGCTTTAATATGGAGTGCAATAAAATAGAGGTTACAGTTGTGGAGTTGGGATTCAGAGTGCCCGGTTTTGATTTTTGGCTCTACTGTTTACTGGCTGTGTGATGTTGAGAAAGTTACTAGCTCAGGTCCCTCTGTAAAGTAAGAGTTAACAGAAGTTACTCCTAAGTTGTTGTGAGGTAATAAATAATACATGTAGAAAGTACAGGATGATGCCTGGGATAGTATGTCCTATATAAATGTGAGCTGTCATTAGCATTAACCTAACCACTTATTTCCAACTCATTTCTACCCTCCTAGCCAAAGGTGCCACTCGCCGTCTTCAGACTTCTGCAGTAGCTTCCGCAGCAGCCTATAGACTGATGTTCTTCCAGTCCATTCTCCATGCACAAGCGTGATCTTTTACAGATTTAAATCAGCACAGTTGAAACACTTCAATTTAGTTAACCAACTTTTCTTTAGCAATTACAATGGGAAAGTGCTGTGCTTTTTTTTTTTACTCTTTTTATTATTTTTTTTTGAGAGGTTTTCGCTATAGGGTGCGTGCGCTCGCCAGACAGAGAGAGACAGAGAGACAGAAAGCGAGAAATCACCTCCCGGGGGGATGGCCACGCCACAATCCCTTCTCTTCCATTCTCCTCTCGGGACCTTGGGCACGTGAGTTTTAAGCCACCGGGTCCGGGACGCGAACTGCGGTCAACTACGTGGGAGTCCAGCGACATAGCCATTACGCTAACTGCTGGTTCCTGGGAAAGTGCTGTCTTAATCTCCTTTATAAAATTAACTCATTTTCACAACAACCCAATTAGATAGGTTCTGTTATCTGTATTTTACAGATGAACAAAGAGATGCTGTTACTTGCTCAAGGTTACATAGTTCTTATGAGGACTAGGATTTACACTAAGGCAGGCAAGCTCAGTACCCATGTTCTCAACTATGTCTTTACTCTGTTGTCACTAACAGCTTTCCATTGTATTTGGGATAAAACCCTGAATTTATCACAGCTGTGGCCTAGCTCTCTAGTCGTGTATGTACACTGACCCCCTTCACTCAGTGGCCTGTATCACTGGCTTCAAGCTTATTCCTCAAACACACCATGCAGCTTCTACTTCAGTGGGACTAATGGAATTGATGGCCTGCTAGAAAACAGTTTAAGTTAACTGTCTTCATGAGAGGGCTGGGAATTGTCTATTTTGTTTGCTATTAAATCCCCAACGTGTAACAAAGTAGGTGCTCAGTGACAGATCAGAGAATATAAAGGAATGACAAGTACAAAAATAGAAACAGAAAACATAAATTACTGAGTTAAGAGAGATTTTTATGAAAAGAAGGAAAGATTTAGGCTTAAAACTCACAATGCCTCTGTGCATACATGCGTGCCCAAAATCTCAAGAGGAGAATGAAGGAGAAGGAATTGTAGTGTCCATCCCCCATGGGGGGGGTGATCTCAAGCGTTCTGTCTCTCTGTCTCCCTGGTGAACACATGTGCTCTATAGCAAAAATCTTTTTAAAAAGAAAAAAATAATTGTTAGCTAATAGTTAATTACATAACACTAAGTGCCATATACTATGCTGAGTTCTTTTTAGGCACCGTTATACTTACTTCTTACAAATACACAAGGTAGATGCTATCAATTATCACCATTTTACAGGTGAAGACACCGAGCCTTATGTTATATAACTTGTCCCCAAATATACAGCTAGGTTTTTGTTTTTTTTTTTTAAAGAGGTTTTTGCTGTAGGGCGTGTGCACTCGCCAGAAAGACAGAGAGAGACAGAAAGCAAGAAATCCCCCCCTGGGGGGGATGGCCACACTGCAATCCCTTCTCCATTCTCCTCTCAGGATCTTGGGCACAAACACACATGCGCCTGGCATGAGTTTAAGCCACCAGGTCCAGGACTCAAACCGTGGTTGACTACGTGGGAGTCCAGTGACATAGCCATTACGTTAACTGCTGGTCCCTACAGCTAGTTATTAAACAGCTAGGTCAAACCTCAAGCCAGGTCCTGCAGATCCTTTGGTAGAGATGGACAATAATATACAGTACTTAAGGAAGGATGAACTCAGACCAGTAGATGGCATAATGGTTACTTTGCTAGATTCCAATGTAGTCGACTATGGCTGGAGTCTTGGACATGATGATGGCTTAAAACTCATGCTAGGGGGACCAGCAGATGGTGTAATGACTACCTCACTGGACTCCTATGTAGTTGACTGCAATTTGAGTCCCGGACCCTGTGGCTTAAACTCATGCCGGATGCATGTGTTGTGTGTGCCCAAGATCCCAGGAGGAGAAGGGATTATGGCATGGCCATTGCCCCTGGGGTGTGATTTCTTGCTTACTATCTGTCTCTCTCTGTCTGGTGAGTGCACGCACCCTATAGCAAAAACCTCTAAGATGATACTTTCTATGAAAATGTTTACCAAGAACCAAAAATTACTAGATTAACACCTGATTCTACTTATGGAATGGAAATATAAAATACTTTCTTCTCTGAGCTATAGCCCTTCAAGCCCTGCCTTATTGTATGCCTAGAGATAACCCAATCTGACTGGAATGAGTTTTAAATGTATTCTTGACACAGAATTTAGCCCAGTCTAGTAAGGAAGATGGAACAAAAACAGTACATTAGACTGAATACAGTAGACATGGGAACTATAGAAATTATTCTTGGTTTTCTCAGAAACTATAGTATTCTAACATTCATATTTAAATAAAGATATTATATATTTAGGTACAACATCTTCAAAGTGATTATCTTCCTTCATTTGAGGCATTTGGTACACTTGCATAAAGCAGAGCTCTTTTCCACTTATCCCATATCCAAATATGCTTTGCTTCTTCCTTCTTCCTCCCACTTTGCCTTATTCTTTCATTTATCTCTATAATTTTTTTCTTTCTTTCTTATGATTTTGTCTGCTTACCTATCCTAATTTCCTTTGCCTTTCTCAGTGTCTTTCCCAACCATTCTTACTATTTTATTTAACAATTGTTTCTTTTCTCTTTCTTAAAAATTTTGTCAGAGGGCTCATGTTTGCCAGAAAAATGGAGGTGGAACACCTCCATCATGTGGAATGGTCATGCAGTGTGCTAAATCCCTTCTCCCTCTCTTTATCCTTTCAGAAATTTGGGCATGAATACCCACAAACTCAGCCTGTTTCTTAAGCTGTCAGGTCTGGGACTTAACTGCATGGTTAGCCATATGGGATCTGACTACCTTAAACATTAGGCCATGAGGCTGGCCCATCTTGCTGCTTTTTCTCATATTGAAAATTTTTCTTTATCTTTTGCCAGAGGTCACATGTGCTCACCAGATAGATGGGCTGGAAAGGACAGAGAGAAAGTATACTCTCCACAGTGGGGTATGGTTATTCACCATCTGTTTTTCTTCACTTCTCCATTCTGTCAGGATTTTAGGCACACACATAAATGCACCAAGTGTGTTTTCTAAGCCTCTGAGGCTGGAATTTGAATTGTAGTCAGCCATGTAGGATGTGGTTCCCTGAGCATAGCACTTAGCCACTGTGCTACAGGGCCAGCCCTTCTTTCTCCCTTTTTTGATGCTTTTTATGTTTGCATTTTTCTCTTTACTTGCTTTCATCAAATGCTCCAGCTTAGCTGTATGTTCAAGCTAGAACCTTAGGTCACTCTTTAACAGGCCAATTTAACATTGTTTCTAGGTGGTGCATATAATGGGACCAGTATTCCTTTGGTCATACACTCATTTTCCCACTTCTTTTACTACGAAATTGGTCCCTTGATCTGAAAGCCCATGATAGTAAATCATTAACTTTGTAGGTCCTTAAGTAGTGGTTCAGGCAAAGCCACCATGGGCAGAAAAGCAGCTATAGCTGTACCAACTATCAATCCTTAAGAACAAATTGCTGTAGAGCCAGCAGGTGGTGTGGTGGTTAAGGAGGTAGACAGACTCCCACATGGCTAACCGTGGTCCAAATCTCAGACTTGGTGGCTGGCATTCTGTTTCCTCTCTCTGTCAGCACATGTCCTGTAGCAAATTAAAAAATAACAAATAGGGGCCGGCAGGTGGCGTGATGGTTAAGGACGCTGGACTTCCACATTGGCTGTTCGCAATTTGAGTCCCGGACCCAGCGGCTTGCTTTCTCACTTTCCTTTTCTGTCTCTTTCTCACTCTGTACCTCTCTAGTCAAATTAAAATAAATGAATAAAATCAAAATAATTCTTAAAAAAAAAAAGGGGGGACCAGCATGAGCTTGCTTTCACTTCCCCCCTCCCTCCCTCTCTCTCTGGTGAACACATGTGCCCTAACAAATTAAATAAAATTAAATAATTAAAAAAAGAAAATATTTTGATAACCTTCAAAGTGAACAACGCTATACATACGTATATATATTGTTATAGGGTATGTGTGCTTGCTTGGGGGTGAGAGAGAGGTAAAGAGAGAAAGCACTTCCCAGGGGGGATGGTCATACTACAAACCCTTCTCTATTCTCCTCTCAGAATTCTGGGCACAGATGCCTGGTGTCTCTCTCAAGCCACTGGGCCTGAGATTCAAACCATGCCGTTGACCATGTAGCATCCAGCTGCCTTAACCACCATGCCTCCAGCTGGCTACAACTACCTATATTTTGATCTCTGTAGTTGGGATCAACATTTCCCTAAGGATGCAGGAGATATTTTATTCACGAATACACAAGTCAATAGTTTTAGCCACCTATCAAACTAGATATCTAAATTCTCTCCCTCCAATAAAACAGAAATGCTGGATAAAATGTAATAAACATTCTTTTAAATATGCAGCAGAATTTAAAGTTAGGGGAAATCCTTAGGGTTAAAAATGTACCAGACGAAAGAGGTGAACGTGTGAGCTGATGCTGTAGTTATCCTGACACACTTTGCTAATCTCATTAACTTATTCATGGGTTTCCATTTTAACTCTGACATGGGGCCTGAAGAACCTTGAACTTGCAAGAGGAAGGGGGCAGGAATTAAGTGCACTTTCCTCTAGCCCCTTCTCCCACCAGACCCATTAGGATGGAGCACATGAAATTTTACACCTTCGGTGAAAGGGGTGTCAATAAAACATTCTGCCCACTGGTATAGGGAGATGACGAGTAAACATATCTGCTATGGGAGAATCTTCTCTTGGTGATTTATGCTACTTCTGAGGTTGGAAATATGACATAAGCAGACACAAAACTTATCTGGAAGGAATCAGATTCTTTAGAAAATGCCCTGCTAAGAAGGAAACCTACTTTCAAAATGATAAAAACAGATACATGGTCTAAAAAATATGAGCCAACAGATAGATACAGACAGCAGGAACTTGATTTAATAGAATTGGAGTGACTATAAAATACAGTTTTAAAAATGATTAGCAACATAGAACAAATTGAAAAGTTTTTCAAAAAAACTAGACATTAAGTAATAGTAAGGAGACCTGAAAAATAATGTATAGCTAGAAATAATAAACAATTTCTGAAAGAAGAAACCCAATGAGTAGGTTAGAGAGCTGATAGACAACTAGCAAGAGAATTCATGAACTACAGAACATATAAAAGCATCACAGAAAGATAAAGTAATGGACAATACAGAAGGGCTGAAAATAGAAAAGAATAAGAAAGTCCAATATATTTGGATCATTGGAAAAGTCAAGACATATTTTTCTATCAAAAATAAAATTTTAAAAATAGTTACTGCACTAAGCATGTCTTTGAAGGTTAGTCCCATAACAGTGTAATTATTAACATCAGATTATCCTGTCATTGAAAATCTTATTATATATATTAAATAGTGCATTTTTTCTTTTGGAGAGATTTTTTGCTATAGGGCACATGCACTTGCTAGAGGGACAGAAAATGAGAAATCACCCCCCGGGGGGATGGCCATGCCGCAGTCTTCTCCATTCTCCTCTTGGGATCTCAGGTGCACGCGCGCAGGCACACCTGGCATGAGTTTCAAGCTGCCGGGTCTGGGATTCAAACCATGGTTGCCATGTGGGTGTCCAGTGATATAACCATTACGAAGTGAGAAAGCAAGCCACCAGGTCCAGGACTTGAACTGTGGCCAGCCATGCGGGAGTCCAGTGCCTTACTACCATACCACCTGTTAGCTCCAATACTTTAACCATTTTTCTTATTTTTAATGTAGTTTTACCATGATAAAGATGATTACAATTTAAGTTTTTTTCTTCCTTTTTTACATATTATTATTTATATATATAACCTGGGGAACAAATTTTAGTTAAAAGTTACTTCAAAGTAGCTTCTAATTCATCCTAAAGGAAAAATTCTCACTCCCATTGTTTCCATTGTTTTCAGTTTATTCAGAAGCCAACAGTTCTACTAAAAACAATAAAAGTATGTATCTGAGAATAAATGTTTAGCATAGAAGTAGAACATGAAAGATAATGTGACAGCAAAAATGTTCCTTGAGACTTTCAAGGATGTGACTTAATCAAGTATTACAATAAGCCTTTTTTTGTTTTTAAGTTGTTCACTGAAATATTAATCCCTATTAAAAAATATATATTTATTAAAAAAATTATTTTATTTAACCTTATTATCATTATTATAATTTGATCAGAGAGAGAAAGAGAGAAAAAGAGAGAAAGTGAGAAAGCAAGAAAGCAAGTTGCCAAGTCTGGGACTCAAACTGTAGTCAGCCATGTCAGAGTCCAGCATCCTTAACCACCACGTCACTTGCTGGCCCCTCAGTTCTTATTTTAAATCTTTCTCACATACTTTGGGTTGAAAATGAAGCCTGAAATATAATTTCTAAAGGATAAATGCAAGAGTAATTCATATGTTGAAGATTACACCCACGCTTTCCATCCTGGGAAAAGTCGGCTGAGGTTTTTGGGATCCATGGCCTGCTGTATGAGCAAATTCACTTGTCCACCCACACTGAGCACAGTGCCTTCCTCTACTCCTTTCAGTTTCTCTTGCAGTCTCATCAAGACACGTTCAGCTACTTTGTTGAGACTTTGGTCAATATCACTGAAGACAAAAACATGAAGGTTAAATTGAAATGGAAGAATTTTAAAGGATCACAGGAATAAAAAATCTGAACCAAAAATAGGTCCTTCCTAAAATACTGCTCACCTGAGATTTCGTTTGCATCCTTGGTCATCTGCATTAGGAGTAGAATGGAGCTCAGATTCATCTTCTGGCCTCTGCTGTAAATACAAAGCTTTCAAAGGATTCATTGTCCAGTCAAAGAGGGGATCATAAAGAAGAACCTAAATAAAACATATGTATTAGAAGAACAATGTGCATTTTGACTATGTATTAAACCAGAGAACCAGTATCACAAAAATAAGTGGCTGGTACCATGGTCATTGGAGGGGGGAGCAAACTTGGCACACACTTCATCTATCCTTATCGAGGAAAGTATACGGAGGTAGGGGGGGCCTTCAAAAAACTCATAGAAAGTGAATATTATGAAAAACCTAGGGTGGATTTCAGAGATGTTTTTTGCATCAAAACAAATGTGTACTTTTATTATATTTTTTCACAGAGCTTTGAAGTTCCTTCCTACTGGCATAATGCTCTGGGTTTCTCATCTCATCCTCAATTCAGTCATCTTCTATGGTTGGGGCATGATGACCTTTGACCTAAGTTTCCTGCCTGGGTGAAACTATAAAGAAGATAAGCACTATTTTCTTACTTTCTCTCTATCAACTAGTGCAGTCTTAGATAAAGACATTTGCTTTGTAGGCCCTGGGCTGTTACCAGGTACAGATTAGATTTTGGGTGTTGAAGGGCTGGCTCTGTAGCCTAGTTATGTGAGGTGGATCCCACATGGTTGACCACAGTTCAAATCCTGCCCAGGGTGACTTGAGAAACACACCTGGCATGCATGCATGTGTTCTCCAAATCCTGACAGGTCACAGAAATGAGAAGCGATTGTGGGGTGACCATATAGAGGGATGCTTCCCTCTGTGCTTCCTACTCCAGCTCTGTAGCTAGTACAAGCACCCTCTAGCAAAAAAAAGTGGGGGGAGAACAAAAGGAAATACATTTTTAACCTTGGGCACAGCATAGCCTTGAATTTAATTTTTTACCCCTTTTATGATAGAGTGTGTGTATGTATGAAAGAGAAATAGAGGCAGAAAGACCCTTTGCAGGGCTGTGATTCCCCCTTCCTCTAGTCTTCCAGCATTCACAGATCCTGGGCATACATGCATGTACCTGGCATTTTTTTTTTCTTTTTTTTTTTTGGAGGGTTAAGTGCTTCATATTTCATACCTGGCATTTCTTTTTTCTTTTTTTTTTTTTGGAGAGGTTTTGCTATAGGGCACGTGCACTCGCCAGACAGAGACAGAGAGACAGAAAGCGAGAAGGCACCCCCCAGGGGGGATGGCCACACTGCAATCCCTTCTCCTCCATTCTCCTCTCGGGATTCTGGGCATGTACACACACACGCCCAGCGTGAGTTTAAGCCACTGGGTCTGGGACTCGAACCACGGTCGACTACGTGGGAGTCCAGCAACACAGCCATTACGCCAACTGCTGGTCCCTACCTGGCATGTTTTTAAGTGAACTGGACCGGGAACTGAAATTGTGTTGGTCTTTAGCTGCCAGCTCCATGGTGTTGTGTGCTACTGACTGTGCCATAGAGGCTGGGACTTGGGTTTAATTTTCTAAATATTCCACCAGGACCTAATTCATCCTCTTTGTAGCTAAATCTGTATTACTACCAGCAGTCCAAAGAACACTTGGAGAGACACCTTGGTTGATAAAGATGAACACAGGATCATCCTGACAGGCTTTATTTTCATCTTCCAAAGCATAGAAGTTTGCAGACCATTGACTTGATGGTTAATACCAGGGAATTAACAAAGCAGTTCTCAACCCTGGCTGCACAGTAGGAGAGCATTTAAAAAATACAAATATTCCTGCCCCCTTCCTAGAAATTTGGTTTGAATTTGGTCAACATCAATATTCTTTTATTTTTAGGAGAGATTTTTGCTATAGGGTGCATGTGCTTGCTGGAGAGACAGAGACAGACAGAAAGTGAGAAATCACCCCCCAGGGGGATAGCCATGCCACAATCTCCTCCCCTCCATTTTCCTCTTGCAATTTTTGGGCATGCATGCATATGTGCCCAGCATGAGTTTAAGCCACTGGGTCCAGGACTTGAACCATGGTTGACTATGTGGGAGTCCAGAGGTATAATCATTACACCATCTGCTGGTCTCTCGATATTCTTTAAAAGCAATAGAGATGACACTAATGTGCAGCCAGGTGTAGCACCAACAGGTTAAAGGAACAAAATACTGAAAAGTGTCAGAGCAGTCTTCTTCAAATCAGTTACTTCTAACAAGACAAACCATGTGGTAGAGATTTCCTTTTAATACACTTTACCTCTACAATAGTTAACAGAGTTTCTTGAGAGTTTCGCATAACTTCCATGGTTTTCTCACAGCATCTGCAGTCAAGCACATTATAAATATGAGTTTTCTTACACATCAGTGTTTTTAACATATCCTTATCTATATACTCTTGTGTATAGTATGCTGAGACTATATTATTAAGTTCTTTTTGCCATAGGGCCCATGTGCTCACTGGGGAGAGACAGAGACAAAGAGAGGGAAAATGAGAAATTACCCCTGGCAGGGGATGGTCATGCCACAAGAGCTTTTTCTTCATTCTCCTCCTGGGATTTTGGGCACATGCACACACATACTTCGGCATGATTTTTAAGCTGTCAGTTCCTGGACTTGAATTGCTGTTAGCCACATGGGAGTTAAGCGCTTTAACCACTATGCTACCTGCTAGCCCCAAGATTATTATTATTTCTTTCTAAGAGGTTTTTGCTATAGGGTGCGTGCACTCGCCAGAAAGAGAGACAGAGAGACAAAAAGTGAGAAGTCACCCTCTGGGGGGATGGCCACGCCACAATCCCTTTTCCTCCATTCTCTTCTCGGGATCTTGGGCACGCATGCACACGTGCCCAGCATGAGTTTAAGCCACCAGGTTTGGGACTCGAACTGCGGTAGACTACATGGAAATCCAGCAATGTAGCCATTATGCCATCTGCTAGTCCCCCCAAGATGATTATTAAAAATTCCCAAATTTGTAACTCAACAGAGCAGAATATTTGGTAGAGTTGGTTTTCAATAGATGTTTCTGGGGGTGGCCCCACTCCTAGTGGGAAGGGTAGCTGTATCCTACATAACAACCATAGTTTAAGTCCAGGCCCTCGAGGCTTAAAAAACAGATGGGTTGTGTGTACATGTGTGCTCAAAATCTCAACAGGATAGAGAAACAGAGAAGGGACTGTGATGTGACCATGCCCCTGGGGGGTGCTTTCTTCCTCTTCTCCCTCCCTCCCTCCCTCTCTCTCTGGTAGTAGATATGCTCTCTGGCAATTAAAAAAGAAATCGATGTTTCTGAAATAAAAACAAATATATGTGATTATTTCATTAGCTTAGCATTTATAAGAATAACACTATACTACTAAGAAACATTTCTTTCAGTGTTTGATTACTGTGGCTATTATTAATTTACTTTGATTAGAATCTGCTCTAAATACCTATGCTAGGAAAACTGCAGTGAACTGCAAAGCATTTTTAGGAAGAAGCTATATTAGGATATAAGCTTCTTTAACACAAGAATATAGTCACTTCTATATACCCAAATAGAAGCTCCCAATAGTAATTCTGATCAGTAAAAAGAATGAGTTAACTGGGATAGAGGTGTTTAAAGGTAAAGGTGGGCCTCTTCCAGGAGAGGTTAGGAATGACAGTATGTATGTTATATTGGGTTAGGTACCTGTAGTCAGAGGAAAGGAAAATTATTACTGTTTTCATCCAAGGTCCTTTCCTTAGTACTGGTAAAACCACTGGGATGTAGTTCTAGCACTGAATTCTGTAATCTAAATAAATGTATAATCCAAAAAAGTTTTACATCCAATATTGCCTAACCTCTTATTTTTTACTGCTTACCTTCTGAAGACACCTTCAACACCAGTAATGCCCATGCCATCCACAATATCTCTGGTGAGTCTAAAAGGAACTGTTTCAGGAGTAGGAAGGATTTTACCCTGTTCAAAAGCGACTCCTAAAGTAAAAAGTACAGTGAGGTTAGGAGGTTTGACAGATAATTTACTTTCTTCCTAAATGGCATGTGAGCTTTAAACAAAGGTAAAAAAATATGGGACCAGCAGTTAGCGTGATGGCTATTGTAGCTAAACTCCCATGTAGCCGACTGCGGTTCAAGTCCCAGAACCGGTGGCTTAAACTCACGCCAGGAGCGTGTGCATGCATGCCCAAGATCCCAAGAGGAGAAAGGAGGAGAAGGAATTGCGGTGTGGCCATCCCTCCTGGGGGGTGATTTCTCACTTTTTGTCTCTCTGTCTTTCTGGTGAGCGCACATGCCCTATAGTAAAAACCTCTCAAAAAACAAAACAAAACAAAACAAAACAAAAAAAACCACCAAAAACAAGGTTAAAAAAAAATCACTCACATATATTCATACTATTGTAGAACACATAGTGATTTATTCTATGTTTTGCTCTGCTTGCTTATCTCCATCATTGTTCGAGATCTGCCTCAAATCCAAAATTTCAATTACAGTATGATTCTATTATTTCCAGCTGGTTGTTTTTAAATTTATTTTATCATGATAGGAAATATGTACACACACGAGGCAGAGGAGAGAACCCTCGACAGGGTCTCTTGCTGCTATTCCCTTTCCCCACCCCTCCAGCTCATCAGGACCCTGGCATGTGCACATATATGCCCAGCGTGTTTTCATGCTGACCCAGGAATCTGAACCCATGGTTGGCCATGTGGTTTCCAGAACTACAGTTCTATTTATTACTGATTGTTCCACTAGGGTGAGCCCATCTGATTTTCCTTTATATTTTCCATTTCTATGCTGAGACTTACTATATTTTCATTTGTTTTCAGCATGTTTGTAATCGTTCCTTAAAGCAGTTTTATGATTACTGTTTGTTACATTTTAGATGACAGCATATCATCCGAAGACTCATGTTTTGGAATTTGGTTAGCAGGTGGTGACTAGATGTCTCCCAAAATTTCATGTGTTGGGACTTGGTTGTATTCTAAAGGTGTTAAACGAAACTTTAATCCCTTCATGGTGTTCCAGAGTGGGGTCTCTGGGTGTGATAAAGTCATTACAGTGGGGACCCCATGCTAGAGTTCTGGTGTATGTATAAGTAGTGGAAATGAGGCAGGTGGGTCACGCTGCTATAGAATGTGCTCCGCTCTGCTCAAGGTTCTGCCTTCCAACATTTTGTGATACCTTTGGGTGTTCCAGCCACCAGAATTATGAGTCAATAAACCTTCCTTTTTTGAAGAGATTTTTGCTATAGGGCATGTATGTGCGGCAGACAGACAGAAAGCAAGAAATCACCCCCAAGGTGGGATGGCCACACTGCAATTCCTTCTCATCCATTCTCTTCTCTGGATTTTAGGCATGTACGCACATGCACCTGGTGTGAGTTTTAAGTCGCTGGGTCTGGAACTTGAACCATGGTCAACTACATGGAAGTCCAGTGATGTAACCATTACACCATCTGCTTTATTTCTTTATAAATCACACAGTCTCAGGTATTTCTGTTAGTAACACAATAATGGACTAAGACCCCTCTTTAAAACCCTTGTCAGATAGGGCCAGCCAGTGGTATGGTGGTTAAGGTGGCTGGATCCTACATGACTGTCCAGTCACTAACCACCTCTTTAAGTCTTACCACCATCCTGAATTCTAACACTGTAGATTAATTTGATCAGTTTTCAAATTTTGTATAAATGCAAGTACATAGTATGGTTGGAAAGGAAAGAAGGCTTCTGGTGTGTTAGTAAAGATCTGTTAATTTGGGTGTTGGTTACATAGGTTTAAAATTATATACAATAGTATGATCCCTTTTGTGTTTGGAGTCTCTTACTTAAGCACAATACTTGGGAGACTCTTCTGTGCTGTGTGTAGCTATTGTTCATTTAACCTTACTGTTATGTAACATCCATTTTTTAAAAATAATTTTCTTTCTTTTCTTTTCCTCTCTCTTTCGAGAGTGAGAGAGAGTGAGAGAGAGTGAGAGAGAGTGAGAGAGAGTGAGAGAGAGTGAGAGAGAGTGAGAGAGAGTGAGAGAGAGTGAGAGAGAGTGAGAGAGAGTGAGAGAGAGAGAGAGAGAGAGAGAGAGAAAGCAAGCCACCCAGTCTGGGACTAGAAGTGCAGTCAGCCATGTGGGAGTCAGTGCCCTTAACCCCCATGCCACCTGCTAGCCCCTGTAACATTCCATTTTGAAAATACAATAAAGAATTTAGCCTGACTTTTTGGTCCAGTACTGATTTATCTCTCAAGTTACTCAACTACATGCAGACTTCACTCCAGCTCCATTTCATGTCTGACCATTCTTATCATAGGCTACATCTTAATTATTCCTTCTTGCAAATCTACTTTTCCTTCTGTCTGGATTATCCCTCCTTCTTTCCTTTCTTGAAGATCTTGCTCAACTGTCCAATCTTCTAGTAAGTTTTACTCATTATGATAGGCAGAGTTAGCTACTCTTTTTAGCATCACTATGTATTTTCTTCACCACCCCCCAAAACAAAAGGTTTTGTTGCTTTGATGTGCAGTCTTTCTAGCATCAGTAGTATCTTGGTAGGCAAATAATATCCCTTGATATTCAAACATCTACTAAATAAAGACAGAGACTTTATTACTTACCTAAATCTATATGTACAAGCTCCGCCGACTGCTCATTTATCAAGATATTCTGTACATGTCTATCACCAAGTCCAAGTATGTAACCAACTAGATTTAAAAAAAAACCTGAAATCAATTATTTCCAGTACACATTTAGCAATAATGTCAGCTAATACCACTCACACTATATAGTTTTCAAGTGGGTTAGGCATTTTAGCCTATTTAAAGGAAACCATACATAACTGGAACTCTTTTCCTTGAGAGAAACGAGTACACATGTACACACACAAGAAAACATGGATGAGAGAGGGTAGAGAGAGAGAGCTGGAGTGGGAGAGCTGTCATTTTTTGACAGAGCCTTGCTAACACAATCCTCTTGTCCCAGCCTCCTGGTTAGCTAGGATTATGAGTGTGTGCTACTGCACCCAGGTTGTTCACTTTGGACCCAGATCCAAATACAGTCTACTATTATATGCTCAAACTTCACCCAGTGCTGCCTTACCACTTGTGTCACTGTGACTGGGCCCGTAACTGGGCATTTTGAATTTAATTCATTTTATAGATCCTAGATGATTTGCTTAAAAATGCTGTCTTTATCAATAGGTACACATTTAAAAATATCAGTACTCTGAATATGAGTGTGATTGTGGCCAACAGGTGACATGGTGGTTAAGGTGCTGGACTCTCATATAGTAGACTATGGTTTGAGTCTTTTACCCGGCGACTTGAAAAGAAAAAAAAAATCATGCAGGGGCATGTGTACATGCATGCCCAGAATCTTTTTTTTTTTTTTTTTGAGAGGTTTTTGCTATAGGGCGCGTGCGCTCGCCAGATAGACAGAGAGAGACATAGAGTCAGAAAGCGAGAAATCACCCCCCAGGGGGGATGGCCACGCCGCAATCCCTTCTCCTCCATTCACCTCTCGGGATCTTGGGCACGCATGCACACGCACCCGGCATGAGTTTAAGCCACTGTGTCCGGGACTCAAACTGCGGTCGACTACGTGGGAGTCCAGCGACATGCCCAGAATCTTGAGAGGAAAATGGAGAAGGGACTATGGCATGGCCATCCCCCTATAGGGTAATTTCTCATTTTCCTTCTCTCTGCCTCTCTCCACCTCTGGAGAGTACATAAGCCCTATGGCAAAAACCTTAAAAAAACCCCCAAAAACCCATGATTATGAAAAAATTAAATTGATACAGGTACATTACATAAAAAAATAACACACATCATCAATAACAAAGCACAGAAAGAACTTGGACTGAAAAATTAAAATTAAAACTCATTATTAAAACTCATTATCAAATTAAAAATTAAAATTAAGACTCATTATTTACCTGGACCAAAGAAGTGCATTATATGCACTCAAATTTTTATTGAGTATACTTATAAATTGAGAAGCCTATAAATAAATTTTTTCATATTTCGGTGTAACTTTCTTTTCCCTAATATTATATATAAATCAATCATTAATGTATTAATCAGGCATATATCCATGAAAAAGTGCATTCCTGTTCTAAGACAAATGATAATATACCTTAAAATGCTTTTAACCTAGTAAGAGACATCATATGGCATTTCAGGAAAAACACTGGGTAGGGCAGTGAGGATGCTTGGGTGCCTGGCTAGTTGTGATCAACTGAACCTACTTTCTTACTTATAAACTAAATTAAGTTAAAACAGATTAGTGATTCTCAATGTAGAAGATTCTAGTTTCACAATTATTATTGTGAAGTTTCAAAACACACATTCCCTATCCATACATATTTTTTAAACCTTACACATGTGATGAAGAGAGTTATATTTAGTTATAGACTGACAGATTTGATATTCCTATTAGTTCTCATACTCTAGAATTTTGTATACTGCTCTATGTGGCTACAAAAATCTCCTGGAAAAAAAAAAAGGTCAAAATATATGTTGTCTCCCGAATTAAATATATGTTGTGATTTCTATTCTGAAAACAAAATTCTATTAAATATGATCAGTCACTGGGTCACAGTATCATGGTCTTATAGAGGTTCTGTTCAAAAGAATAATAATCAAGAGATAAGGCCATTGAGTTATCACAGGTTTTGCTGTTTTCCAAAGAAAATCTTAGAAAATAATATATTGAGTGGAGAGAAAATAAGCCATATTCTGATAAAACAAAGAAAAATAATAACTACTTTTACTTCTTTACCTCTTCTGTAAAAGCTATGGAAAGCTATGCTTAGAAGGGATGAGTTAGAGGGACCAGCAGGTGGTGTGGTGGTTAAGGCACTGGACACTCCCACATGGCCGACCAGGGTTCGAGTCCTGAATCTGGCGGCTTGCTTTCTCACTTCCTCTCTCTTTCACTCTCACCCTCTGTGTCTCTCTGGTCAAATTAAAAAATAAATGAGTGAATAAATAAAAATAAAATAATTATTAAAAAAAAGAAGGGATGAATTAGGATGAACAAAGAAACACAATGATGTCATGATGAAGATGGTTTGGTTAACAACCATCATCTTTCTTCAACTTGGGATGTAGTAAACTACTGAATCTACTAAGATGTGCCAGAAGATTACCAATAGAAGAAGTGGCTACGCTGCGAGTATAGGCCAGTCGCTTCTCAAACCAAACAGCCGGGTCCAAGAATTTTTCCATGCAGAAGTAACGAAAAACTGGTTGAAAATTCTGGCAAATATCCATGAAGGTTTCATATTTCTCTTCGAAAGATTTCTTTTGCACCTCCTTTAAACAGATTACATATAAAATTATTTTCTCAATTCTGCATTCATCCAGCCGAGGTAATGCTCACTATATTCTTATTTCATGTATTTCTTATATGAAAAATGTGATATAGGAGCAATAAAAAGATGAACAACATAATGGGGCCAGAAAGTGGCAGGGTGGTTAAGGTGCTGGACTCCCACATAACCAACTTGGAGGCTTGAAAATCACACTAGGCTCATAGTGTGCTACATACTCTTTCTGTCTAGAAAACCAACTCATGTACAAAAGTATTCAAACACCTTCTCTATGAATCCTTTCCTGAACTTGTCCTCCAGGTAGAACTACTTCCTCCTCATCTATACTGAACCCTGTGTACCCTCTACAGACTTCCATCACAATGCCTATAGCACTTACCACACATTTTAAAAAAACACATAAAATGCACAGTAAAATAAAAAATAAATGGATTTTAGAGACAAGGTTCAAATCCTTGCTCCACTGTTTATTAGATCACTGAAAATTACATTCTCCTAACTTTTAATTTTAAAATGAGGCTAAGGGGGACCAGCAGATGGCATAGTAATGATGTCACTCGACTCCCACATGGCCAATTGCAGTTCAAGTACTGGACCTGGTGGCTTGAAACTCATGCTAGGCATGTATGTATGTGTGCCCAAGATCCTAGGAGAAGAATGGAGAAGGAATTGGGGTGTGGCCATCTCCCCCTTGGGGGGGTGATTTCTTGCGTTTTCTCATTGTCTCTTTCTCTCTCTCTCTCTCCAGTGAGCACATGCTCCCTATGGGAAAAAAACCTCTACTAAAATAAAAAATAAAAATGAGGATAAGAATAATTATGTTTACTTGTAATATTTGTGATGTCTCAGCACTGTACCCGGTAGACAAGAAGAAGATCAACAAGTGTCATTCGTTCAGTGAATGCACAAATAGCCAGTGTGATGTGGCAAATGTAGTAGAAGGGTCTCTGTATCAGTTTCATATAAAAATTATTTCAGAATATGGTTTTTTTGTTTGTTTTAGTGTTTTAAGAATTATCCTAAACTGGAAGCAAATGAGAGTGAGTTGAGTAACATTTAAATTTCTCATCTGACATGAGCTCACAGTACATGGTTTAAAAATCTTCCTTTTTCACTCACACTTTCATTCCAGTGAGCTTACATTCTTTTTACATAGTGTGTTTAATAATTACCTTATGAAATCAGACTTTCTATATTCTATATTTGACAGCTGTCAGCTTTAATAAACTATTTAATAATCAAGTAATAACTTTTGGTTGCCACTCACCATCATTTTCTTTTGGCATTGATAAGCACTGAAATCCTTTGGCCTGTATCTTTTATGAGCACCATCTTCATTGTTAACAAGAAATTCACCAATAGGGACAGTTCCTGTACACCATTCAAGAACACCACTTCGCTGAGAGAGGGGAACCACCTGAAGTTACAGATTAAACAATTTTTGATTATAGAAGGCCATTAAAGAGCATATGATGATCATTCAACTATCAGAGGCAATGCAAAACATTTTTTCAAGTTATATTAATATTTCTCTGTCCATATAGGAAACGGAGCTTTTGAACACAAATTTATGCTCAAAGAATATCATTTTCTAGTCTGCTACTTATACTTCTTAGAATCCATCCATCTCTCACTCCCTGAGAGGTGACATCTGTTAATTATATTCATCATCAACATCTGTGATTAATGCATACTTAGTGTCCATTTAACAAAGAAATAAACTTTACTTTCTTTGTGCTTTTTTTCCCTAAGTTTATTTATTTATTTATTTTGGAGAGGTTTTTGCTATAGGGCGCGTGCGCTTGCCAGACAGACAGAGAGAGACATAGAGACAGAAAGCGAGAAATCACCCCCCAGAGGGGATGGCCACGCCGCAATCCCTTCTCCTCCATTCTCCTCTTGGGATCTTGGGCATGCACGCACACGCGCCTGGCGTGAGTCTCAAGCCACCAGGTCCGGGATGTGAACTGCGGTCGACTACGTGGGAGTCCAGCGACAGCCATTACGCTAACTACTGGTTCCCCCTAAGTTTATTTTTATTCATGATAGACAGCATGTGCAAAGGGACTGGGGAGAAAGGAGCACCCTTGACAAATTCTGGTCATGTTGTGATCCCCTTTCCACAGCTCCCTATCTCTGAAGGATCCTGGACATGCAGGCATGTCTCAGGGCATGCTCATGCTGACCAGGGAATCTGAACCTGCACTGCAGTCAGCCAACTGGCTTCCAATGCTGCAGTTCAGCTTGAACTGACTGCACCATCAGGCAGGCCTCCTTACACTTACACTTTGGAAAATACTACCCTGGAATGTGATCTCAATTTTAGCATACTTTATTGAAACTGCATATATTCTTGCTTTATAGTGTTATTCATTTCACCCAGAGGACATGAATTCCTCAACATAAACACAGATATTTTACCAGGAAGATATTAAAAAAAAATTATTATATATTTTGCCTAGCCAAGTAGAAAGGCAGCACTGTGTGAGGCAGGGACCACGTGAGTGGCTTGAGTTGAGATCCAACTAACCTGAGCAGACTGATCATGGTGGTGTGTGCCTACATTCCTAGCAAACTGGGAGGCTGGAACAGAGGATCACAATGGCAAGTCCCTGTCAAAAATACCTCCCTCTCATAAAAAATAATTATGACAAGGTGTAGAAAACTATAGAAACAAATACTCTTATCTGTTAGGCAACTTTATCCAATCTAAGATACCCTCATATTTGCTGGGAAAGAGGTAAAACTCCCTGTGTACCTCTCACAGATGCCATTCCTCTCTCCACCATCAAGATGACTGCTAGCTCACCATGTTCATGTACTTTTTGGTTTCTTTTTTTTATTTCAAAGCTATATAATACATAAACAGCTGTAACCTTTAAATAGAGTATTCTATATTATGTTTGTTTCTACTTGAGTTTTCCTCACTCAACAGCTTTACCTTTTTTTGTATTAATACATTTAAGTCATTCATTTTAACAACTATACACTGTACAGATACATCACAATTACACAATCTATCCAATCAGCATGTGAACATTCACAGTGTTTCTAGATTCTCTGAAATTCTGCTACAATGAACTGAATATATTTCAGTTTCTCTAGGGTATATACATGGGAACCCACTAGCTCATCATAGGGGATATGTATCTTCAAATTAGTTGATTTTCTGAATTCAACTACACACACATTGCCAAAAAACTATCCAAAGTGATTATTCTCACCAGCACTTATTCCATAACTTCCCCACCACTTAGTATTTTCAGATTTTTATACTGTGTCTATTTGAGGATATGTAATTATACCTCACTGTAATTTCAATTTGTATTTTACAGATTATTGGTAAAGTATCATTTGAAAGGTCTACTGGCCATTCAGATGTTTTCTTCTTGAGAGCTGATAGTATTCTTTATCTTTTTTTTCTACTAGCTTATCTTTTCATGTTAAGAGTATAGTTAACTTAGTTTTTTATATATTCTACATATAAATTCCTTGTTATTAATATTTTGATACTTTGTTACTGTTATTAACACTACTATACTTGCTTTTTCAGTTGGTCACTTGTTTTCACACCATCTTTAATTCTATATTTATTTATTTTTAAAGATTTTTTTTTTTTTCCATAGTGTGTATATGCTTGCCGGGGAGAGAGAGAGAGAGAGAGCGAGAGAGAGAGAAATAAAGAGAGGGAAAGTAAGGAATCACCCCCTGGGGGGATGGCCACACTGCAATTCTTTCTCTTTCATTCTCCTCTCTGGATCTTGGGCATGCACACACATGTGACTAGCATGATTTTTAAGTCACTGGGTCTGGGACTTGAACCCTGGTCAGCTTATTAGCCATTAAGTCCAATCACTATGTCACTGGCTGGTCCCACATTTTTTATTTTAATGTAGTCAAATATGTTGAACTGTTTTAAGTTTTGTGCCTTAAGGTGACTTTTAATTAAAATTTAGTTAATTAAAATTTGTAGAGTAGGGACCAGCAGATGGTGTAATGCTTGCATCTCTGGACTCCCACATCACTGACTACAGTTTGAGTCCTGGACCCAGTGGCTTCAAATTCACACCAGGTACATGTGCATGCATGCCCAAAATCCCAAGAAGAGAATGAAAGAAATGGGATGGTGGTGTGGCCATCCCCCCTAGTGAGTGATTTCTCACATTCTGTCTCTCTCTCTCTCTCTCCGGTGAGGGCACACATCCTACAGCCAAAAAATCTCTCTTAAAAAAGAAAATTATCTGTTGAGAATATAGTAGGTATTATACAGTGGTAGGGCCCTGAAAATAGACTAGCAAACAAGAATGATGAAGACTGTGCCTTTGTAAAGCTTCATGCTGGTTAACAAACATGAACTCTTAACATTTAATGATGTTAGGTAATAATACATTTTTTAAAAAGAGAAAGTAATGGTGAAATGGCCAGACAAGGCCCTGGTGATGACATTGGAGCAAAAACCTGAATGAAGTAAGGGAGGAATAGCTACAAAGATCTGAGGGATGCCAAGCAGAGGGAAGTAGAAGTCATGAGGTGAAAATTGAAGTGGTATATTTCAGCTACGGCAAAAAGACCAGCTGAGTTAAGCGGAGATGACTCACCCACCACACAGAGAAAATGAGAGAGAAGCATGGGGAGAGTGGAAGATAAGGCATTTAAAGTCACTTAGGGAGCTTTCGCTCTGGGATAATGAGAACTCATGTAGGGTTGTGAACAGGAAAGTGACACATTCTGTCTTAGCCACTTTTAAAAGGCTCACTCAAACTGCTGTGAATAGAACTAGCTTTGCCTTGTTACAGTAGTGATATGGGAAGGAAGGGTAACAGTGGATTCAGCAATGAAACCAGAAAGGACTAATCTATGGGAAATAGACCCTTGTAAATAGGACTTATTGTTATTTATTAGAAAACACAGGCTAAATGAATAATGAAAGAGCCCAAAGATGATTAGCTAATAGAATAATGTGACTTAAAGAATGTCTTCTCAAACTGCTAGAGACCATGTAAATGGGCAGACCTTCCTTCAGGTAATCTAGCAATATCTAGCATTATAGGTAAATGTTTCCTTTAACCCATCAGTCTCACTTTTGGAAATCTGCCCTACAGATTCACCTGCATGTGTGTGAAGTTTGTATTTTCAAACTTCTTTATTATAGTGCAGCATTATTTGCAGTAGCAAAAGATTAGAAACCTAAATGCCCATTTCAAAGGACTTGTATAATAAAGCATACGTATACACACAATACAGTTGTTTAAAAAATAAAGATTTCTATGACCTATTGTTAAGTAGAAAAAAGAGAGGAAGAAAATACTTCAATTAACTATATGAACCACCTAACCACAATTAACATCAATGAATACTTTTTAAAAAGAAAATTAAAAATGGTACTTTTAATTATAAGGTTGGTAATCTATGACCTTTGGACCAAACCCAGCCCCAGTCCTTTTTTGTACAGCTTGAGAGCTAAAAATGGGTTTTCATTTTTAAAGGACTTGTAAAGAAGAATGCACAACATTGGTTCTTCACAAAACACATCTGCTGACCCTGCTCCAAATTATGGCAACAGCCATACAAACTAATTACCTTATATGTGCAGATAGTAAGTTTCCTCTTCCTAGTTTCAGTGTCTCTCTGCAGTAATGTATTACACATCTGGAAAACCTGCTGCATAACAGCATCTTGTCTCAGATCATCACGGCCCTTCGGAAGAATCAAACATGAAATAACCATAAGCATAGTTCTTTTTATTACAAAGTCAGAGTCTTCTGAGAATAGCAAAAGGCTCTCAGAAGTGAACTTGAGCATCTTTGTTTTTTTTAACAGTCTTTTAAATAATTAAGACCTACTGCAATTCTTACATTTAGAATGAAGTATTAATCAGTATGCCCACCCAGATTGATTAGGAAATCAATCTGCCGGGGCCGGTAGGTGGCATGGTGGTTAGGGCGCTGGACTCCCACATGGCCCTTTGTGGTTCGAGTCCCAGACCTGGCAGCTTGCTCTCTCACTTTACCTTTCTCTCTCTCTCTCTCTCATCAAAAAATAATAGTGATAATAAATAAAATTGAATCATTACTAAAAAAAAAAAAAAATTAGTCTACCTACCCAGACTGATTAAGGCAAAATAAGTTTCCCAAGTTGCCACTGTAATTAGATTAACTGGAACTCTCCCACCTGAGACCCACTGCAAAATAGCTGAGGGGAGCAGCACTATTTCACTCTACCACTCCACAGCAGGGCCCACACAGCTCCCAAGCAGTCAAAGTCATTCAGGGAGGACAGATGTCTCTTTCTAGTAGATTCTTTAGCATTTGGCACAGTGCCAGGCCCTGTATACTGAGGCAAAGGCCTTCACGTTGTACTCAAGGAAACAAGGAACAAGCAACGAAGTATTTTTTCACAAGAGAACTGTTAACCTCATTATGCTGTCCATGTTAACAGCGTTCTTTTACTTGAACCAACTATATAGTAATGAGGATCTTTTAGAGACAGAAAAAAATGGAGAAAAGTATTCTGGTCATAGAAAAGAATGCATTTCTATTCTGCAGGGTTTCCTCACAATGAAGAACTGAAGCAAATAAAATAGAAGAAAATGTCAGCTGTTTTTCTTGGACTGATGTCATTGAACCCCCCCTAGGGCTATACCTCAGAGAAGGGAAGTCTTACCTTGACAAGTTGTCTCCTTTCCTTGCCATCAGAGCCTACACAGTCTATTATTTTTGGTAAATTTAAACCTCCTGCTAAACGAAATTCTGGTTTAAATGACTTTATAGTCACCAAATTTCCATATTCTCCTGTTGGGTCCACCTAATAAGAAGTATAAATGTGATAATAGGTCAGATATACTATTTGCATTTAAAGAAAAACAAATTATAACTTAAGTAGCAACTTTATTAAACAGAAGAATGACATTGTGCTGTTAGTTAAGAACTGTAAGGCAATACTTCTGTGTAATGAAAGAATATTTTATATTGGAAAGGTTTTTTAAAAAATGACATACACAAGTTACATTATTAAGTATCTCCTACTAAAACTAGGGTACACCAAGTGAGAATAATGTTGTTGAAAAATTTGAAAAACCAGAATTCTGGTGTTGTCACTTACTTATATACATTAAGCCATCTGAGAAATAACTACACTTTTCACAAAAACATAGAAAAGTAGGGCCAGCACTTGGCAGTTAAGGTGCTAGATTCTCACATGGCCAACCATGGTTTGAGTCCCAGATATGATGGCTTGAAAATCATGCCAGGCACGTGTGTCTGTGTATTTTCTAGAGGGTAAAGAGGAGTTTTCTATGTGACAACAGCTAAATCTGTTTTGTTTTGTTTTTCCCAAGAAATATTCAGCTAAATAACTTAGCAGATGTAGAGGGTATCAGTTAAATCTACACAATGCAGCTATATACTGATTAAGGCAAAATAAGTTTCCCAAGTTGCCACTGTAATTAGATTAACTGGAACTCTCCCACCTGAGACCCACTGCAAAATAGCTGAGGGGAGCAGCACTATTTCACTCTACCACTCCACAGCAGGGCCCACACAGCTCCCAAGCAGTCAAAGTCATTCAGGGAGGACAGATGTCTCTTTCTAGTAGATTCTTTAGCATTTGGCACAGTGCCAGGCCCTGTATACTGAGGCAAAGGCCTTCACGTTGTACTCAAGGAAACAAGGAACAAGCAACGAAGTATTTTTTCACAAGAGAACTGTTAACCTCATTATGCTGTCCATGTTAACAGCGTTCTTTTACTTGAACCAACTATATAGTAATGAGGATCTTTTAGAGACAGAAAAAAATGGAGAAAAGTATTCTGGTCATAGAAAAGAATGCATTTCTATTCTGCAGGGTTTCCTCACAATGAAGAACTGAAGCAAATAAAATAGAAGAAAATGTCAGCTGTTTTTCTTGGACTGATGTCATTGAACCCCCCCTAGGGCTATACCTCAGAGAAGGGAAGTCTTACCTTGACAAGTTGTCTCCTTTCCTTGCCATCAGAGCCTACACAGTCTATTATTTTTGGTAAATTTAAACCTCCTGCTAAACGAAATTCTGGTTTAAATGACTTTATAGTCACCAAATTTCCATATTCTCCTGTTGGGTCCACCTAATAAGAAGTATAAATGTGATAATAGGTCAGATATACTATTTGCATTTAAAGAAAAACAAATTATAACTTAAGTAGCAACTTTATTAAACAGAAGAATGACATTGTGCTGTTAGTTAAGAACTGTAAGGCAATACTTCTGTGTAATGAAAGAATATTTTATATTGGAAAGGTTTTTTAAAAAATGACATACACAAGTTACATTATTAAGTATCTCCTACTAAAACTAGGGTACACCAAGTGAGAATAATGTTGTTGAAAAATTTGAAAAACCAGAATTCTGGTGTTGTCACTTACTTATATACATTAAGCCATCTGAGAAATAACTACACTTTTCACAAAAACATAGAAAAGTAGGGCCAGCACTTGGCAGTTAAGGTGCTAGATTCTCACATGGCCAACCATGGTTTGAGTCCCAGATATGATGGCTTGAAAATCATGCCAGGCACGTGTGTCTGTGTATTTTCTAGAGGGTAAAGAGGAGTTTTCTATGTGACAACAGCTAAATCTGTTTTGTTTTGTTTTTCCCAAGAAATATTCAGCTAAATAACTTAGCAGATGTAGAGGGTATCAGTTAAATCTACACAATGCAGCTATATTCCAAATTAAATAACTACAGATAGTAATCACTAAACTGCAAACTTGCAAGGGATTTATACTGCAGTTAAAATGATAGCTTTCTAAACTATTATCTTTATTATTACACATATCTCTGCCCATAAGGTATATCCAACAATAAAAGGTCACTAAAATATGTAGCATATATATAATCAACAATGTATAATACATGCTATATTATTTAATACCCTAATATATTAGAGCCAACACATTCTACTGAGCATAGAATTTTAAAAACATATAAAGCAATTAGAGGCCAGAAGGTGGCATAGTGGTTAAGGTGCTGGACTCCCACATGGCCGGCCATGGTTCAAGTCCTGGATCTAGCACAAAAATCACGGGGCAGGTATGTATGCATGCTCGAAATCCCAGAGGAGAATGGAGAAGGGACTGTGGTATGGCCACTCCCTTTGGCAGGGTGATATCTCACTTTCCCTCTGTTTGTCTCTGGTGAGCACACATGCCCTGTGGCAAAAACCCTAAGAATGAATGAATGAATGAACGAACGAACATACACACATACATAAAACAACTGAAAAATTCCTTGTCAAGTCAAAAATTAATCTTGGCATAAGCACATGGAAATCTTCACTATTCTAGCCAAAGAAGGTAATTGTCTACAGACCTTTTAAGAATAGGCAGTAGAAAAGAGAGCGAAAATCTTTCAGTATTTTAAGGCTCAAGCAAATAACATCTCATACACAAAAACTATAGTTTCAAACACAGGACACTACCAATATTTAAACAATTGTAGCTTTAAATATAAAAAATCTCTTTTAAATGGTTCAATTTAATAAAGACAGATTTTGTTTCATTTAAAAAAATTAAGAGATCATGGCAAATTACCTTAATTTCCATAGTAGGGACAACAACATCTTCTAAATTCTTAAGTTTAGTAATTGGTTGGTCTACTGGAATATTTATGCCTTCTGTATTTAAAAATAAAGAGATTTTTAGTGACAATTGCAAACTGAGGTACAGCACTGAAGATCAAGCAGAGGTATATAACAGGTCACATATACCCTAGCTTATGGCTAATTTGTGGTTCTGGTTCTGACTTAGAAATGAAGATTAGGGAACCAGCAGGTGGCGTGGTAGTTAAGGTGCTAGACACTCCCACATGGCTGACCACGGTTTGATTCCTGGACTTGGTAACTTGCTTTCTCACTTTTTCTCTCTTTCTCTCCCTGGTCAAATTAAATGAATGAATAAATAAAATTAAATAAATAATAATAAAAAAATGTACATTAGTTTCTAAGTATTTCTCCCCATAACTTCTTTTTCTTTTGGAGAGGTTTTTGTGTTTTTTTTTGCTACAGGGTGCGTGCGCTTGCCAGACAGAGACAGACAGAGAGACAGAAAGTGAGAAATCACCCCCCAGGGGGGATGGCCACGCCGCAATCCCTTCTCCTCTGTTCTCCTCTTGGGATCTTGGGCACGCATGCACACGCACCCAGCGTGAGTTTAAGCCACTGGGTCTGGGACTCGAACCGCAGTCAACTACATCGGAGTCCAGTGACATAGCCATTACGCTAACTGCTGGTCCCATCTCCCCATAACTTAAGAATTGTATTTTTCTCTTTATTCAAAATCATATCATGTTTAAATTCTTACTGACTTAAAATAAGAATTGAAATAGTATATCTCCAAGCAGAGAATACTGTCATGTGTTTTAGTTATATTAAATAGTTAATGTGAAAGGAGTAGGTTATGCTTTTATTTGTAAGCCATGTTAACCATTTCTAAGCTTTGACCCTGGGCAGCATTGTGGTCTATGTCTAATCTTCATTTCTTTTTTTTTTAAAAAGTTGTTTATTTACTTATTCATTTAATTTAATTTGACCAGAGAGACACACACAGACACCTGCTGGTCCCACCAATGTACATTTAGAGACTAGTCACAAAACCAAATATTACAGTAGCTTATTATTATTTCAAATGACATAGCAAGAAGAATAATTAAATAAAGGCATTCTAGCACCTAGAAAGGAGTCAGGCCTACTCATTTCTAAGTCATAGGGCATGGTGACTGATCACTGTCATTTAGAAAAAACTGACAAGGCAGGGATCTGCAGATGGCATAGTGGTAATAATGTTAATGGACTCCCATATGGCCAACCAGTTTGAGTCCCAGACCCAGTGGCTTGAAACATGCTGGGCACATATGTATGTGTGCCCAAAATCCCAAGAACAGAATGGGGAAGAAGGGATTGCGGCATGGCCAGCCCCACCGGCGGATGATTTCTCACCTTCTGTCTCTCTGGTGAGCTCATGCACCCTATGGTAAAAATCTCTCAAAACAAACAAACAATCAAACAGAAAAATGATTGGGCAAGCCAGTGGTGTGGTGGTTAGAGTGGCTGGATCCCACACAGTCAACTGTGCAGTTTGAGTCCTGGACCCAGTGGCTTGAAAAACATGCTGGGAGCGTGTGTGTGTGTGTGTGTGTGTGTGTGTGTGTGTGTGTGTCTCAAATCTCAAGAGAACAGAGGAAGCAGGACTGTGGTGTGGCCACCCCTCCTGGGGGAATGCTTTCTCACTTTCCCTCTATCTTTCTGTCTCTGTCTGGTATGGGTATGTACCCTATAATAAATTTTTTAAAAAATAGGGGTTCCTAGAAATTGTTATTTAGTTATTTTAATAGACTTCCTCTCTGCAAGTCTCTACAATAGTATCTGCAACAAGTATTTGCACCAGAAGATTACCAGGAGAAAGCAAATAATTAAGTATAGTCACCAATAATAGTTCCACCAAAGGATATTAAGTGAAAAAGTGAATGGAGAATACTTAAGCTATTAGAGCAAATTTAAGTTTTGGATCATATGTGAACTGTAGCCATCAGGACCTTTGTAGTTTTTATTTTTGCAATAGGACATGTGTGCTTGCTTGGAGAGAGGCAGACAGAGAGTAAGGGAAAGTGAGAAATCACGCTTAAGATGGGATGGCCACAGGGCAGTCCTTTCTCCATTTTCCTCTTGGGATATTGAGCTTGCATGCATATGAGCCTAGTATGTTTTTTCAAGCTGTCAGGACTAGGACTTAAAGCATGCAGTCAGCCATGTGAGATCCAGCCACCTTAACCACAAACTACTAGCTGGCCCCCATCAGGACTTTTATATCTGTAATGACAACACTATTTGTGATTTTTAACAGCTGTATATATTAGGTGCTGTAATTAGTATTTCTCTATAAAGAGTAAGAATAACATTATAAGAAGGCAATACTCATTTTCTCAAACACATACTTCTCTGAGTCTTCCAGGGAGTGGCATCCAAGTTTGCTAATATAATATAAGCATCACAAAGTGCCTCAACACTTCTGACCATCTGAGGTCTCCTACTTCTGATAATATGTATTATGTTGTTTGCAGCCTCTGTTCGATCCTATTAATAAAAAATAAGCAAAAAAATACGAAACTCAACATTTAAACTTTTCAGTTATAAAAGCAAAGGAAAAAAAACCAGAATTTGTACACACATACAGACAATGGAAGGACTACAATTCTTCATTACAAACAAAACCTTACAGATAAGGGAACCAGCAGTTAGCGTAATGGCTATGTCGCTGGACTCCCACATAGTCGACAGCGGTTCGCGTCCGGGACCCGGTGGCTTAAAACGCCGGGAGCATGTGTGTGCATGCCCAAGATCCTGAGAGGAGAATGGAGGAGAAGGAATTGCGGTGTGACCATCCCCCCTGGGGCATGATTTCTCGCTTTCTGTTTCTATGTCTCTCTCTCTGTCTGGCGAGTGCACGCGCCTGATAGCAAAAACCTCTCCCCCAAAAAACCTTATGGATGAAATTCATCAAAGTTATAATAACCTCAAGAATCAATTACTTAGGTGTCTTTTTTTAAAAAAAGCATTATTTAATTTTATTTATTATTATTTTTTAATTTGGCCAGAGAGAGAGAGAAAGTGAGAAAGCAAGCTGTTAGGTCCAGGACTCGACTCAGAGTCAACCATATGGGAGTCCAAGTCCTTTAACTACCATGCCACCTGCTGGTCCCAAGGTGCCTTTCAAAACTCTATTTTTTTTCCTTTGCTCATTGCTCTGAGAAATAAAATAGCATGCTTTCAGAAATACTCAGCAATTTTGAACCAAATTTAGGTGGTATCATAGTAACAAATTATTTAAGAACAAAATACTGTCAGAAACACACATTCTTAGACTTAAAGAAATATTCTGGGACAAAATGAAGATCACATTAAAAAAATTATGTATGTTTAATCCAAATACCTCATCAAGCTGAGAGCTTTGTTTTGGCACATTTTTAGTTATTCTGTTCCTTCTTGCTGCCTCAGGTTTGGTCAAAAATTCATCTTTGTTTGCATTTGCTAAGGCCAATATAATAAATAAAGTATGATGGGGGTGATCCATTGAAATTCTAGAGATGAGCTGTCAGAAAATTAAGAATTATCAGTTTTATGCAAATAAAACAAAATCTAAAACATTTTTCGTACGTATTACGGTGTAGGTATAGAAGTAGGTGAAGTGTATATATGTCTGTATTTGAGAAGGAAACAGAAAGGTACATGAAGAATGAGAGAAAGAAATCAAGTTAACAGATACAGAGTAAAAGCAGGCAAAATACAAAATTTTGTTATTTCCATTTCCCAGAAAGGAACAGTGATACATACTGCATATAATACTATAAAAGAAAACAATTACTGTGTCTTGAATTTTAAGTTTATGTACATTATTTTTTAAAAGAATTATTTTTTATTTAACTTTAGTTATTATCCATCCATTTTAACTTGACCAGAGGGAGAGGAAGGGAGGGAGGGAGGGAGGGGGAGAAAGAGAGAAGCAAGCTGCCAGGTCTGGGACTTGAACCATGGTCAACCATATGGGAGTCCAGCACTCTTAAACACTGGCCCCAGTTTACTTACATTATTGAGGACTTCATGAAATCCTAGGCCTCCCATCATCTTGGTCCCCATTCTCGCAGCCAGTTGATACATAAGAGGCAAAAATTTATATGATGGTATCTTCATTCCATCTCTCTGCCATTAAGAAAAAGTACAAAACTAAAAAATAATGCATTTCAAAAATTTTCACATCAAAGCAAATAAATTATTCTACAATAATACTTCTCAGGGCTGGCAGGTGGCTTGGACTCCCACATGGCCGACCACGGTTTGAATCCCAGACCTGGTGGCTTGCTTTCTCACTTTCCCTCTCTCTGATCAAACTGGAAAATAATAAAAATAATAAGAAGTAAAAAAATAAAATAAAAAAAAAACTTCTCTACTAGCAAAACCTAGTGGTTATTAAAAAATAAAATATTAGATCATCGGGAAAGTCGTAATGTATTTTTCTGTTTTTCAATGCAAAGATGTGTCATGACTGCCCACAACCCAATTAAAAAAAAAAACTACCTTTTCCTTCTGTGACTTATCCTATCTGAAAGTCTTTCTAATTGCATCCTAGATTGATTCATTTCTAAGTCAAGGTTACCCTGTATTTAGAAGTAAAAGACTTGGGGGCCAGCAGGCGGTATGGTGGTTGAGGCACTAGACTCCCACATGGCTGACCATGGTTCAAATCCTGGACCTGGAGGCTTGCTTTCTCACTTTCCCTCTGTTTCTCTCTGGTGAGTGGGTGTGCCTGTGTTAAACTGGGAAAAAAAATAAAAGTAGCAAATAAAATAAAATAAGTAGTTCTTAAAAAAGAAAAAAAAAAAGATTTGATACTCATTATATTCCAGTGAATCCAGGGAGGACAAACGTGGACTAATATTTTCATCTTGACTCCTGAAGTCAGGGAGTAGTTATTTTCCCCTATATGCCAAAAGTAACAGGATTTAGTATACACTACAGAAGAGATTGGTTGTGTCTGTTATGAGTCTTACTGTTCTTTTTATTTGGAAAATCATTTTAACTTCCTTTTTTTTAAAAAAAAAATTACTTATTTAATTTATCATTATTGTTATTATTATCTTAAAATTTTGCTACAGGACACGTGCACATATCAGAGAGAGAAAATGAGAAAACAACCTGCCAGGTCTGGTACTCTAACTACCATCAGCCATGTGAGAGTCCAGCACCCTAACCACCACGCCACTTGCTGGTCCCAAATCATTTTAACTTTCAAATTGACTGACAATGTACATCTTGTCAACATAACTTTTAAAATGTTTTATTTATTTGTTTCTTCTTCTGAGAGGCATATATCCCAACAGAGTCCTCATGCAGTGACCCGTCCCTCGTCTCAGCCTGGATCACAGATATACGCGTGAGCACCTGGTATGGATGGGAACGCAGGACCTTTCTCACACGGGCCAGGTTATGTTACTACTGCACCACTACCTGGCCCAGTATAGCATTAATGTTACATGTCATCACTAGAATCTAAGAGCTTTAAATAGAAAACATAAAATACTGTTGTCTTGAAATATTTTTTTTTAATCTTTTTTCCATTTACAAATATAATCGTGAAAATCCTAGAAAAGCATAAAGTGGAGGATCCACTTGTGATCATATCATCTTTACCTGCTCTCCAAAACCCCCAACATAGTGCCCAGTTCTGAGCACTTGCCTGTGGTGAGTGCAAAGATATAGGCAAAGACTGACCTAATAAATCATCTCACCTCCACACAAACCCTTATGATTTAGAACTTACCAAGTCTGCACGTGTACAGTACCAAACCAAGTACTAGGGATACAAAGGGGTATACAAAATCCTTGGACACTGAAGGACTGATGTCTCAGCTTTTAAAACACAGGCTAGAATACAGGGTGGAATAAGACTTGCCTTCATCATGCCATTGACTTCAGAAACGCCCGAATTTTCAAGCCAGAGAGAACAAAGCCGAAATACCCACAGATCATGTTCTTCTCCACTTAATAAGCAGCTGATGTAATTTTCAACTGCTTTACATAAGAAGCGCTTGCGATCCTCTTTCAGTGCACGTAGCGCACATTCATCCAGTTCCAGCTCACGCTGAACCTTTACTGTATATCTTATTTTGGAAAATTAAAAAAAAAAATTTAGACAATGCAATAGCCAAAAAATTTTTACAGAACTACATTGTCATTCATGATGTACAACATAAATGAAAAAATCAGGTGTCCATCTCAGAGAAAAGGTAAAATTCTATGGATTATAAAGGGAACAAAGCTACTTTTGTCTTAACTGTATAATTCACGAGCCTTTCTAGACAACCAAAGGTAAAGTTGGCTCCACCCGAGCTATTTAGTTAACTTAATTCTCTACTTACCCTAAAATATACAGAATCAAGGCAGGTTTAAATAATTACATCAAAGTAGGTAATTCTTCTGTGTTTATTATTACTATTTTTTTTTTGAGAGATTTTTGCTATAGGGTGTGTGTGATTGCCCAGAGGGACAGAGAAAGTGAGAAATCACCCCTTGAGGGGATGGCCATGCCTCAGTCCCTTCTACTCCAATTCTTCTGTATTTCATTTCAACACATCTCTTTTCCAACTGTGGTACCAACTAACCAAAAGTAACAAAAACAAAAAGCTAACATCTATATACCCTACAATAAGCTTAGAACCAGGGTATAAATTTTTAATTAAAAAAAAAAATCGTTTGGGGTTAGCAGGTGGCACTGCAGTGGTTAAGACTCCCACATGGCCAACCACAGTTTGAGTTCCAGACCTGGCTGCTTGCTTTCTCACTTTCCTCCTCTCCCTCCCTCTCTTTGGGTCTCTTTCTGATGACTACAGCAAGTTAAAAAAACAAACCAAAAATTAATAAGGTAAAATTTAAAAATAATTGTCTAGGAGTTAGCAGGTGGCATAGTGTTTAAGGCAATGGACTCTCACATGGCCAACCATGGTTCCAGTCCTGGACCCAGCAGCTTCAAACTGAATCTGGGCGCATGTGCATGCATGCCCAAAATCCTGACAGGGGAATAGAGGAGAAGAGATTGTAGGTGGCCATCTCCCCAGGGGGTGATTTCTCACTTTCTCTCTCTGTCTCTGTGTCTCCAGTGAGTGCACATGCCTTATAGCAAAAAACTCTCTCAAAAAAAAAGTTAGTCTTCTATACTAACTTTTTTTTTTTTGAGAGATTTTCACTGTAGGGCACGTGTGCTCGCCAGACAGACAGAGAGAGACATAGAGACAGAAAGCGAGAAATCACCCTCCAGGGGGGATGGTCACGCCGCAATCCCTTCTCCTCCATTCTCCTCTCGGGATCTTGGGCACGCACGCACACGCGCCCGGTGTGAGTTTTAAGCCACCGGGTCTGGGACACGAACCGCGGTCGACTACGTGGGAATCCAGTGACATAGCCATTACGCTAACTGCTGGTTCCCTTCTATACTAACTTTTGATTAACCACTACTAGGCCAAAAAAATCTATATATACTGAAACCAAGTTTTAGTGCCCAAAACTTTAAGTCAGATAAAAGATCAAGTCACATTTTCTTTTTTTCTCTTCCTTAATTTTGTCAGAGGGTACATGTGTTGAGAAAGAGAGAGAGAGAGCAAGAAAGCATCTTTTATTGGGAATGGTTAGGCTGAAATCTGTTCTCCATTTTCCCCTCCTTGCAGGATTTTAGGCATGCATGTACACATGTTCGGTGTGTTTCTCAAGCCACTAGGCAGGGACCCAAACCATGCAGCTGGCCATTCGAGTTCCAACTCAAATAACCACCAGGCCTCAGGGCTGGTCCCAAGTTATACTCTCTATCCAACACTCCCACTCAGTTAATCAGTGAAAAGAAAATTGTCACTGGTGAACAGCAGTTACCTGTTGGTCTGAATTTTATGTTCCCTAAGGAGGCCCACTTCCTCTTTGGCTCTTTTCAGGAGAGCTTGCTTGTTCTCAAATTCTGATGATTTCATGTAGTTTTCAATTCTCTGGTACTGAGTATCTGAGAACCGTGCTAATGAGAGAAATGCCTTCATTTTTCCATTCCTGAATTCACCATTGCTTTCTCCATCATAATTTCCAGCAACTTCCACTGCCTTAAAAATAACACAATTCATTCAAATTACTATTTATAGTTATGAAACACATAAAAGAACTGCTCAAATACCCACACTGAAGTGTGTTTTAAAAATTATTTTAACTTTATTTACTTATTTATTTTAATTTGACCAGAAACGGACATAGTGAGAGAAAGAGGGAAAATGAGAAAGCAATACACCAGGTCTGAGACTTGAACTGTGATTAGCCATGGGAGAGTCCAATGCCCTTAACCACCATGCCACCTGCTGACCCCTCCACACTGAAGTTTAACTCACATGTGTAAAAGCCAAATTACAGGAAGTACAGTATTTTGTTAACTATCCAAAACAACTAATATTTGTAAAGAACTGTACAAAATAAAATATCTCTATACAATTTAGAAATAATTACATCATGCTTTTCAAATTATACTTATTTAGTCATGTAACTATTATATTTCCAAAATTAACTATTTTTATAGATGAATAAATTGAGAAATTATCAGAGACAAGATGTTGAGTAGCAAAAGGTGGGAGGTAGGGAGTAAAGAGAAGATATATTTTGGCTTACTTTTAAAACATGTTTAATTATCCATTTAATTCTGCCCTAAGGATTATACATAGCTAAAACACATGGAAAAATGAAACCATACTTTTGCTTTTGAAATTCACTTGTTCTTGAAAAGATCAAGTTGTATCATGCTATACAATTATCTTAAGGGTTGCTTCAAAGTCTTACCTTTTCTAGATAGGTCTGCATGATAACTGCAGGATTTTCCAAGCAAGTTTCTGCTAACCAGTTGCCACAAACCCTCAGGCATTCTGCATATGTTAGTTTTAGGCTGGGATCATTCTATGTAAGAGAAACAAAATCTTAAAATTAATTCATTATCATGAGTTACATGAAAACATCCTCCGCAGAGGGGGAGAAAGGTCGAAAATGTTTTTCTTTATCTGTTTTTATCACTTAACTATTTTAATAATTCCAAGCTCACATGTTTATAAAATAACCCTCTATTGCTCATTATTATTATCATTATTAGAACAACTCATATTTTCATATTTATTAAAATACTTATAAATGTTGGGCACTTGCCAATGGTTTTATACACATTAACTTATTTAATCCTCGCAAGAATCCTCTAAATGAGTACTATAATAAACTCCATCTTACGGGTTAGAAAACAGGTAAAAAGAAGGTAGGCAACTCCAGAGAGTCCATATGTCAAGGCCCAAACTATTAAGCTGTATATACACTTATAGTGGCACACAATGCTTTGGTGTAATGATGAATTCTCTAATAATGGAGGAGGTCATGCGAGTGTCCAATATCCAATAGTATAGTAAGTTGACATTCACTAAACAGGTAGATGTCTGAGGGACACCACTGCAGTCCAACTTTTTGGCACTTTATGATTCCTAAAAATGTCTCTACTTTGCCCTGGAGACACAGTTAAAGTACCAACATAAATATGAAATAACTGACAGGCAATGTTAAATAAAATATTAGATATTGTATTTTCAAAACAATTTGGATCAACAATCTAATTGTTCCAGCTTGCTATTTTCTACTTTGCTCTCTTTTCGCTCTACCTTTGTTCTCTCATGCATTTCCTCTTTCATTTTAATTTTTTTCTTTTTGTTCTCTTTATTTTAAGAGATTTTTGCTTCAGGGTGAGCAGGCCCACCAGAGACAGAGAGACGGAAAGTAAAAAAATCACCCTCTCCAGGGGGAATGGCCACACCACAGTCCCTTCTCCTCCATTCTCTTCTTGGGATTTTGGGCATGCTTGCGCATGCACCCTGTGTGAGTTTTAAGCCGGCTGGTCTGGGACTTGAACCGTGATCAAATATGTGGGAGTTCAGCGATATAACCACTACACCATCTGCTGATTCCTCCTGACCTTTTCTTTAATTGCCATAGGGCATGTGTGCCCCCAGAGAGAGAAACAGAGAAGGAGAGAAAGAGGGAGACAATATCCTTCAATGGGAGCATGGTACACTGCAATCTCTTCTCCATTTCTACATTCTGTTGGGATTTGGGGCACAAGAGCAAATGTACCCAGCAAGCTTTTCAAGCCACCAGGGCCAGGATTCAAACCATGGTCAGCCATGTGCGATCTGGCTCCTTTAGCCATAGACTAGGGATGGACCCTCATCTTCCATTTTTGAAATAAAATTTCCTCTTCCTTTTTGCTACTTGCTGTTTCAAATCTGTAATAGCTACTTCCCATTTATTTACCACATACCACATATCTTGAATTTTACAGAAAGTTAAAAAGCTTAATACTGGCATAAATTAAGTGAATCTCCCACAAGATGGACTGACTTAATTGATGTACATAGGAAAAAGATTTTCTAAGCTTGTTTCAGAAATATTAATTTGTAAGACTCCTTGTTATAACATTTTGTTCATGGATTAGTAATTTCAAGTTGTTATTAAAAAGGTTTTAAGCCATAATAATTTTTTTTTTTTGAGAGATTTTCACTGTAGGGCGCGTGCGCTCACCAGACAGACAGGGAGAGACATAGAGACAGAAAGCGAGAAATCACCCCCCAGGGGGGATGGTCACGCCGCAATCCCTTCTCCTCCATTCTCCTCTCGGGATCTTGGGCACGCACGCACACATGCCCGGCGTGAGTTTTAAGCCACCGGGTCCGGGACACGGACCACGGTCAACTACGTGGGAGTCCAGCGACATAGCCATTACGCTAACTGCTGGTTCCCTAAGCCTTAATAATTTTTTAAAAAGAATTGTTTATTTTTTAACTTTTTAGAGGTTTTTGCTATAGGGCATGTGCCCTTGCCAGAAAGTCAGAGAGAGACAGAGAGACAGAAAGTGAGAAATCACCCCAAGAGGGGATGGCCACACCGCAATCCCTTCTCCTCCATTTTCCTCTTGGGATCTTGGGCATACAGCACACGTGCCCAGCGTGAGTTTAAGCCACTGGGTCCAGGACTCGAACTGCAGTCAACTACATGGGAGTCCAGTGATATAGCCATTACACTAACTGCTGGTCCCAAGGATTGTTTATTTTATTTAGACCAGAGAGAGAGAGAGAGGGAAGGCGGGACAGTGGGTCACCAGGTCTGGGACTTGAACCATGGTCAGTCATGTGGGAGTGTCCACCACCTTAACCACCACGCCACATGCTGATCCCCAACATAATAATGTTTTTTTAAATAACAGCAAAACACTAATTTAACCAATTAAAAAAATGAAAAACAAAAACCAAAACCTCTGCACAACTGGCATCCAACTTCTTGATCATGTGCTTGAGAATACTCAGGGCCAGACTCTGCTCCTTTTTTGCCCAGAATACTTGTGCTTCCTCCAGCTGCCACTCAGAAACTCCACAACTAGCCGAGTTATACTGTTTAATTTGAAATATTGCTCTTTCAGGGAGCTGAAATGAAAATAATATATGGTAATAAATACTTTTTATTACTATTACCACTAATAATAATAATATGAATAATGAAAGCAGCATTCATTGAGGACTTGAGTATTTGTCAGGGACTATCTTAAGTACTTCTCTGTCTGCCTTCCATCCTCCCCTTTCCCTGGCTGTCTTTATGTCACTAACTAAATATATAGACACTACATATAGAATTGTTGCATTGTTATCAATATAGTAAGTTAGGTATCTTCTCACTTTATAACCAGGAAGCTGACAGAAGAGAAATACTTTGCCCTAGGCTAAAACTCAGATCTGTCAATTCCCAAAGAAGAAATACTAAACAATTATGCTATACAGTATTTTAAGAGCAATCTCTACATCTAGATGACTCCCTCCCAGCCCACTAATTACTGTCTTCTGAATAGTAAAAGAAAAGTCAAGAGGTGAGATGACATAGTTTTAAATCCTTTTTACCTGAGTGTTCTTGAATGTTCGGGCCAGCATAGAGAGTTCTACAAGGTGAGTGGTGAGAATGTCCTTAAAACATTCTCTTTGGGAGTTATCCATTTCCTTTTCCATCAGGATCTCCAAAATGACTGTGCGCAGAGCCATGATAGGCTCCTGAAAATTAAAATCACTGTCCTTGAGAAGCTGAGAGTGTTTCCGCCACTTAATATATACTTCAGAGAGTTGTTTATTTGTGACTGAGCTGAAAGCCAAATCACAGGGATCATGTAAGCAAGAGAAATGAAAAAAAAATTATGCAGTTCTGAAACTTAATATGTAATACAAAGGTACTTTTCTAATAACAAGACTAGAATTTGTGAATAATCCTAAACATGGACTAAAATTTAGAAAACTACAAAATACTATGGTGTTAGACATCAAAGTGATCAGGAGAGGGCTCTGATGACGAATATTTAAAAATATTTGCTCAACAATACTCTTTGACATTATACTAAGAAATCCTTTAAATAAACACTATGGGGACCAGCAGATGGTATAATGGATATGTCACTGGACTCCCACTTAGTCGACCGCAGTTTGAGTCCCCAACCCAATGGCTTCAAACGCATTCTGGGCGTGTGTGCATGCCTGCCCAAAATCCCAAGAGGAGAATGGAGAAGGGACTGCAGCATGGTCATCCTCCCAGACAGTGGGTTGATCGCTTTCTATCTCTCTGGCGATAGCATGCACCCTATAGCAAAAATCTCTCAATAAATAAATAAATACATAAATAAACATTGTGAAATGAAAATGCGTTCATCAGACCTATCAAAAAGAACCCTGGGGCCAGTGATGGCATGGTGATTAGGGTAGCTGGATCCTGCATGGCTGACTGCACGATTCAAGAGCCCAATCCAGTGACTTTAAAAAAATATGCTGGGCATGTGTGTGCGTGCATGCCCATAGTCCCTAGAGGAGAATGAAGGAGAAAAGATTGCATTATGGCCACCCTTCTTAGGAGGTGCTTTTTCACTCACCCCAACCCCATCTTTCTCTGGCAAGTTCATGTGCCCTATAGCAAATTTTAAAAGTAATCAATTAAAAAAAAATTTTTTTTTTTTTTCCGAAAAAGAGAGAATGCCTACACTTAGAGTCCTGGACCCAGCAGCTTAAAACTCATGCCAGGTGCATGTGCATGAGTGCCCAAAATCCTGAGAGGAGAATGTAGGAGAAGTGATTGTGGTGTGGTCATCTCCCCTGGGGGGTGATTTTTTGTTTTCTGTCTCCCCAGTGAGCGCACGACCCTATAGCAAAAATCTCTTAAAAAAAAAAAAGAAACAAAGAAATCAGAATCCACTAAAGCAAAAGCAGGCATTAGCAGAAGTCTGACTTGGCAACAGTATTTATAGGAAGAGAACATGCATATGGTATGAGCTTAGATCAACAGTGTGCTTCCCAGATGATTAAACTAAACCATACTGTTCGGTCTTTCAGGATTACTGTGCTGAGAAATCAAAAAGATGGGGTCAGTTGGTGGCATAATGGGTAAAGTGGCTAGATCTCACATGGTCTAGTCCTAGACCTAGAAGTTTGAGAAATATGCTGGGTGCATGTGCACAGCCAAAATCCCAAAAGGAGAACAGAGACAAGAGACTGTGGCAGCATGGGTGTCTTTCTCACTTTCTCTTCCTGGTGACTACACATGCCCGATAGTAAATTTAAAAAAGGAAAAAGATGATGATGAGGTGATAACTAGGAAATGAAAACTCTTTTAGTTGTTTAATAGAGAAAGAACAGTAATACAAATTCCTAAGAACCAGAACTTTAATTCCTCCCAAAACGATGCTAGAGCAGCAGGTCTCCAACTTTGTACTCTGAGAAACCCCTTTATACTCTTCTAAATTGCTGAAGACTCCAAAGAGCTTTCATTTTTGGGGAATATATCCAATAATATTTACTGTATTAGAATGGAGGAAAGTCTAAATACACTAATTTATTTTCAAACATAACGAGATTATATAAGTAATAATTTTTAGGAAAAATAACTATACAAACAAAACAAAGTTTAGTGAGAATGGCACTTTTTCCCTAAGGTTTTGCCGTACGGTGCATGTACTTGCTGGAGAGAGATAAAGAGAGGGAAAATAAGAAATCACTGCCCCTCCACCCCCGACAGACACACAGGAGTGATGATGACACCACAAACCCTTCTTCTCCATTCTCCTCTTGGGATTTTCGGCACAAACACTCAGTGTGATTTTCAAGCTGTCTGGGATTAGAGCTGTGGTCAGCCACATGGGAATCTAGCACCATAACCACCATGCCAAGTGCTGGCCCCAAGAATGGCAGTGTTGTTTCAAGTCTCTTTAATGTCTGGCTTCACAGAGATAGTTGAGTTCTCATCTTGTTTTTGTATTTAGTTTGCTGTGACATATTTTAGTCGACATATATGAATAAAATATAGCCCTAGAGCAAAGCATTTGTTCATCAGTTCATTTAATTTTCCCTCTACCTCCCTTCTTTATGTTCCCCTACCAGAGAAACAACCCATACTACTCTTTAAGGGTTACTTAAGGAAATCGATCGTGTTGTTAGTAGAAAAACTTTTTTATTCAGAAGAAAAGTTCCTGAATTCCTGGTAGTAGGAACTAACAACATATTAATACTGAAGGCAGAAAGCACTTTGTCTTCTGCTGTGTAATTTTGAAAAAAAAAAAAAAAAAACCCTATTCTTTTTTTAAAAAGTGTTGTTTATTTATTTAATTCCATTTGTTATTATTATTTTTAAATTTTGACCAGACAGAGACAGACAGAAGAGAGGGAAAGGGAAAGTGAGAAAGGAAGTTGCTAGGTCTGGGACTCGAACCACAGTCGGCCATGTGGGAATCCAGTGCCCTTAACCACTAGGCCACCTAGCGATCCCCGAAAAAAACCCTTATTTCCTGACTCTAAAAATTCCTTCTCCTTTTTAGTTCTAAAACATATTCCACACTTTATTTCTCCACAGAGGTATGGTAGTCTCGATATCTACACCCCTTCTTTCTCTTATATATGATAGTGATTCAGGATGGCAGGGCTAATGGGGGCTTTAGAAATCAACAAATGTAAATCCTTATTTTAGAAACAAGGAAACTGATATTCAAAATCTTTCTGACTTTCTCAGGGTGACAAGATCAGAATTTAGATCCCTATCATCCTGAATAAATGTACCATCTCACTTCCCAATATTTGTGGATCACTTTCTTCTCACCATTCTAAGAGGCAACCTCCCTGAACATCTATTCCAAATGAACTGCTATTTACTGTACACTGAATGTTTGCTAATATTAGCCAACAGTAGAGAAAGAGAATGGCCCTCACTTTTAGGGAGCTTCTAGTTTAGCATGACAGAGTACATTTAAACTGACACTAATGCAATGTGGTGCCAAGACAGAATAGAGTATATAGCAAGCTCTGACAAAAATGCAAGGAAATGATTTTATCAGGGGTAAAACAGAGAGAAAGCTATAAAGAGGAAAGCACAAGTAAGCATAATTATAAAAACTTGAATTTTTACAATGAATATTTTTAAAAACATTTATTTTAATAAAAGCACAATTCACTAGGTTAATCACCTTGTGAAGGAAAAGATGAAAGGAAAGAAACTCACCTACAGGTATTCTCTATACTGTTTTTCTACTTTTTTTTTTTAACTTAAATTTATTTATTTACATTCATTCACTATACATTATATCAAACAAAATGAGAGTTCTCATCCAGAATACATTGTATGTTGGCTCAAACAAGCACATCAACATATGTGTTATTGTCAACAAATAATTTTCCAATTCTTGTTTCCTTTATATTTTGTTATTCTTTTTTTTTAGATAGTAACAGCATAATAATTATTTTATTTTTATTTATTCATTCATTTATTTTTTTAATTTGACCAGAGAGAGACAGAGGTTGAGAGTGAGAGAGAGGAAGTGAGAAAGCAAGCCACCAGATTCAGGACTTGAACCCTGGTTGGCCATGTGGGAGTGTCCAGCGCCTTAATCACCACACCACCTGCTGGTCCCCTATTTCGTTATTATTGCCATCCTTAATTCCCTATCTCTCATCCTCTGCCGTGTCTCACCCTCCTCTCTCACTGTCTCTGGTATCCATGGTTGCTTTCTATGCCTTTTCCCCCCATTTGATTTATCCGCTAATGAACTTAATTAATCTGAATACTTCCAACAGCAAGCGCAGCTGATATATATACATATCCATGAACACAAGTCTGACTTTAGGCATAAACATCAGTGAGTAGAATAAACATACTATAAAGTAGCATCTAGCTAGGACTATATAGCTTATTGCAGTTATCAAGTATGCATTTTTTTTAATTTCAAGAAAAATAGTTTTCATGGTTTTTCTCCTGAAACTTTTTTTTTAAATTAATTAATTTACATTCATCCCCTAATCATCGTCACAGCATACAAAAAGTGGTTTCCCATCCAGAATATACTGCATAGTGGCTTAATCATGTATGTTATCATCAATAATTTTCCATTTCTATTTTCATATATATGTATTTACTATGTCTGACCCTCTGCCCTTTCCCACCCTCTTCTCACACTATCTCTGGTGTCTATAGTTGTCTTCCATTCCTTTTACCCCCACATTTTATTGATCATACAATTTCTTAAATAATATAACTACTTTCTTTTTTTGGAGAGGTTTTTTGCTATAGGGTGCATGTGCTCACCAGAAAGACAGAGAGGGACAGAGAGACAGAAAGCAAGAAATCACCCCCCAGGGAGGATGGCCACACCACAATCCCTTCTCCTCTATTATCCTCTCGGGATCTTGGTCACACAGGTACATGCGCCCAGCGTGAGTTTAAGCCACCAGGTTCGGGACTCGAACTGTGGTCGACTACATGGGAATCCAGCAACATAGCCATTACACTAACTGCTGATCCCAAATAATCTAACTACTTTCAATAGCAAGTTCAGCTGGTAATTTCAAGAAAAGCAGTTTTGAATCGGTAAGGAAATTTGCTTAAAATTTAAAGCCTGGAAATAGTTTAGTATTCTGTTCAAATAGTAGGTACATGAACCTATTGACAGCTCAATACAGGACAAAAACTCTTAAAACCAGACAACAAAGCTGAGAAGAAAAGCAGCAATATATTAGTCAAAAGTCACAGAATGCTATTTCACCAGTTCAATCTCATGTACTTAATCT
>NW_006159803.1:3000403-3014208 GCF_000334495.1 Tupaia belangeri chinensis | reverse complement strand
AGATCTTGGGTTGATTCTATTTGGGGTCCTTCGTATTTCTTGGGACTGGATCTTTGAGTGCCTCTCTAGGTTTGGAAAGTTTTCTTGCAGGATTTCATGGAATAGATTATCAATGCCCTTATGAGTCTCTTCGCCTTCTGGGATGCCAGTTATCCAGATGTTTGGACATATGATGGTATCTAGTATTTCTCATATATTATTCTCAAATTTTGGGGCAATTTTCTCAGTCTTCATGGTGGATTTTTCTAGGTCAGCAATTTTCTCTTCTACGTCTGAGATTCTATTTCCTGTATGATCTAGTCTGCTTTTAATACTTTCAAGGCAGGCGTGCCCTGTTTTTCTTTTTTTTTTTCGTGCCCTGTTTTTCTTTTTTTTTTGCTATAAGGCACGGGTGCTCGCCAGACAGACAGAGAGAGACAGAAAAATAGAAAGCGAGAAATCACCCCCTGGGGGGATGGCCACACCGCAATCCCTTCTCTTCCATTCTCCTCTTGGGATCTTGGGCACGCACACACATGCACCCGGCGTGAGTTTAAGCCACTGGTCCGGGACACAAAACGGGGTCGACTACGTGGGAGTCCAGCGACATAGCCATTGCTAACTGCTGGTCCCTGTTTTTCTATTTTTTAAAACCATAGCTGACTACAGAAAAGCTGTATTTAGGATGATAGTCATATGAATCAAATACCTTGAGAAAAGCTCTCCAATGTTTTCCAGCTCACCAATGGCCTGCAATCTACTAAGAGTGGGGTAGAGTGAATACACAGATTCAAGGCTGCCCTTACACAACTCTTCTACTTCTTGTACTCTAAAGGAAAAAAAGAAAAAAAGACACTCTGAAAACTAAGAAGAGGTTTTCAGGGTGATACAAGCTTCAAATTTATTGTTAAAGAGTTTTCATCACAGACTTTGCTGTTGATCTAATAATACTAGTATTCACAAGCAATAATGAATATGAAATAGCAGTGGAAATAAACTAATCCATGGAATCACAGAGACCTAGACATAAATCTAGCTCTGCCACTAATGGCTGCTAGGTAACGTCAGGCAAATTACTTGATTTCTCTAAGTCTGAGTTTTTTCACTGCCATAGATGTTTTGAAGATTAGGCAACATATGTGGAGAGAGCCTAAGAAAGTGGCTAGCACATAAACACTTAAATGGTAGCAAATATAATTTCTGTAATAAATACAGGATTTATGAGGTCACCACTGCTGGACAAATATGTTGCATTGGTTTAGCCTACTGTAATTAAGTACTTCCTCATGCCCCACCTCATCTGTGTCTCAAATCAAGCCTCTAGGTACTGACTATCAGTCACCATTTCATAGATCAGAACATTAACATCAGAGATGCAAATGGCATACAAATACTAGAGGAAACAAGATTACAATGTTCAGGATATTTGCACAGGGAAAAAATGGAGGAAGGGAAATCACCAAGACTTTTCTTGAGGGCTCAGGGTAAAGAACTGAATTGCGGTTCCAAAGAGAATGTTTTTGAGAGAACAACAGGAAATGACAAAACACCTGACTTTAGCCACCAAGTCTTTCATCTCTTCATCAGTGCAGATCCCCATGCTGACATTATTCCTCAGATTTTGAGAAAGGAAGTCATTAAACATGAAAATACAGAAATATTTCTTTTTATAATACCTGGCATATTTGAGACTTTCATAAAACGTGGAAAATTCTCTGTCTCTTAGAGACTGTAGAGCATTGTATAAAGATTCATGATAACTGGTTCCTTCTATTCCTTTGCTGTGACAGAAGTTTAAAAAATCAAACAAAAATACATATTTAAATACAGAGAATTCTAAGACATATGTGTATAAATAAATGCATTGACCACATTTAATATATGAACATAAGATTTCTAAGTTAAAAACATGCATTTCTAAAAATCTGGGTAAGAAATATTTAAAAACTTGTGAGTCATTTAAATTTTTCAAGCAGAAAAAAATTTTTCTCCGGTATTTTGCCTGGTTCTAAATATGCTTTAATTTATTTACTTGATGAGCACCTGCTATATGCCAGGCAGTTCCAGAGGGAGACAATGAGTAAGATCAGGCCTCCACTTCCTTGGAGTTTATGTTAGAGTCGGAGAAGATAGATGATACATAAGAAAAAAAAATCAGAGAGTAACAAGGAAAAAACAAACAGGGTAACAAAACGAACAACTGGGTGGCTACTTTAGTATGGGTAGTCCAGAAAGGTCTCTGAATATATGACTTATTAAATTAGACTCTTAATGAAAAGATGCCACCTATTTGGTAACTGGGGAAAAAGCAGAAGACCTATCTAAGGCCTTCAGGTAGGAAGAGCCCAGCCTGATGGAAAAACAGAGAAGGGCTATGTGGCTGAAACAAAGTAGGTGAGAGAAGAATGGTATATGTTCATTTACAGAGGCAAGCAAAAAACATATGAGAGCGTACCTCTAATTTTATAGCAGTATCATAATTTGAAATCTGCAATACACTCCAATTAAAATTTTTTCTAAGAAAACAAACATACAGCTAAACAAATTAGTTTTTACTGTATCATGTTTGTAACAAGATGAAATCCTTTATTAGATTAGGTGTTTTTGGTTTTTCATTCAGAAAACATGGTGAATTTACATACAGGTTATAAATGCTAGTTTCTTGGGTAACTAATTTAGCACTTTTATAAAAGATAAAATAGTTCTAAACAGTTGTGTTGTTAAGAAGCAGGGAAGGGACAAATTTTTTAAAAAGTCAGATTTCTTCTTACTTGACATAGCTGCAATGGTCCCACTGCATATTCCTCCATGCTGCTTGATAATAAAGTTCTCGTAGTTCAGCACACCATTCTTTATTTTCATAATCTAATCCTTTTAAATACATGGAAAGAATATGGCAGAGTCCCAAATTCTGCAAGGCCTAAATAGGAGTTATTAGAACAAAGGAGAAAGTAAGTAATCAATGACTTAAAGAGAAAAGGAGAGAAACAAAGACAGCAACATAAACATTAACGTTCAGCCTAGCTACTATGGCACGGCAGTAGCAGAAGTACCCCAAAAGGTTGGAAGCCATATGGCCAACCAGGGAATCAGGTCCCTGAAAACATCCCAGGAGTGTACATGGGCAAGTAGAATGGTGAGGAGCTGGAGGGCAAAGGGCTTACAGTGTGATGGGAGCTTGTGGAGGGTGCTTTGTTCTCTGTTCTCTCTTCCTCCCTCTCTGTCTTGTGTGTCTCTCTCTCATGCGTATGTGGTATCATTAAAAAAAAAATGAGCTTTAAAAAATATTAGGGGTAGGCAGTGGCATGGTAGTTAAGGAGGTTGGGTCCCACGTGGCCGACTGTGTGGTTAAGTCCCGGAGACTTGAAAAACACAACAGGTGCATGCACGTGCATGCTCAAAATCCCAAGAGCAAAAGGGAGGATAAGAGACTACAGGGTCGCTATCCCAAGGGGTACTTTCTCATGTTCCCTCTCTCTCTGTGTCTCTCTTTAGCAAGCATGCACAATAGATAGCAAAAATCAAAGAAAAAAAAAAGTCAAAATAAATGAATAATCCTAGTTTACAGCTGGGCACAATAGTGTATGCCTATAATCCCAGTGTCTCAGGAAGGTGGCAGGCAGGAGGATGGCAAGCTCAAAACTAGCCTGGGGAATGTGGTGAGACCATCTCTAAAAAAAAGAGCCCAAATAGTGCTGCATGCCTGTGTTCTCAGCTAGAAGACTAGGACAGGAGATTTATAACATGTCGAACCCCTGAAAACAATTTTAGTTCACACTTAAAAGTCCCAAACTGTTGTTTAATTTGTTTATATACAAAGATAAACCTCAAAGTGCTCTAATATTTGATGAGAAAAGGGCTACAGAGCATTAGTTCAATTGATACAAGAGAAACAATAACTTCTGGGACCAACTCTAATATAAATGATGTGAAATATTGTAGTTTACAAGAGATTTTCCAAGTGAAGCACTAAGCATCTACCTGGCACACCATGTATACTTGAAAAATGTTATTTACTATTAGCTAACAAAATTATGATAAATACATTTATATTATCTTTTAGATCTGACTTTATTGTGTATCCCTGGGTTTTTAACACAAAAATCTGAAAAAAAGACAATTTCCAGTCTTACTGCTAGAATGTACTGGCCGTGTAAAATATTCCACTGACATAATGAAATAATCTCTGTACTTCACTAGTGATGGCTTTACCATGGTAGGAAATAAATGTACCTGAATTATCCCTGCCTGACGGGTTGATGAAGAGATCGATGTCTCAAGGTCGTATGTTACTAGGGCTTTCCCCCACATTGCTTCATGCTCATAAGTTCGTAGCCTGCAAGAAAAGAAAAAAAAAATTCCCTTATGTTTTACATGTAACTCCTCAAAAAATAGAATTACTGGGACCAGCAGTTAGCGTAATGGCTATGTCGCTGGACTCCCACGTAGTTGACCGCGGTTCCCGTCCCGGACCCGGTGGCTTAAAACTCACGACGGGCACGTGTGCGTGCGTGCCCAAGATCCCGAGAGGAGAATGGAGGAGAAGGGATTGCGGCGTGACCATCCCCCCTGGGGGGTGATTTCTCACTTTCTGTCTCTCTGTCTCTCTCTCTGTCTGTCTGGCGAGCGCACGCACCCTATAGCGAAAAACCTCTCCAAAAAAAAAAAAAAAAAAGAATTACTTAACTGTGAATAGAAAAATGAGGTTTACCTGGTAAGGGGTTGTAACATTTTCCCTCCACCGCACCCATACAGACTGTCAGGCTCGCCAATACTTCTATAGATTTCTAAGAGAAGATCCTGAAAACAACAATTGGAAAAGAAAAAAAAAAATCACTTTATGAATTGAGCAAATCTTAAATTATTAATATATCATTACCAACACAACTCTCAACTGTAAATATTGTGTTATAAAAGTAAAATAGGATGATATTAAAATATACTCAAGATTTGGATCAGTAACATAGCAGACTGGTCCTAGACAACAGAATAATGACATCTATCTGAGAAGAGATGCTCACAATTTCATGGATTAAATAAGTGTCAGCCTGCTAGCCTTTTGCCATATGCAAAGATAACAGTAGAAAAAAACCCCAATCCTATCAACAACTAGAACTACACAGCAAAATATACTTCTGGAAAGTCTCATTCAATTTGATAAAAGTAAATGTCATGAGTTTTTCTTTCAAAGAAAACTCAGGGCAGCCCAGAGCATTCTGATTAAGCACTGTGCACTGGGAGCTAGAGCCCACCTGTTTGACCACAGCTGGAATCTCAGCCCTGGAGGCTTGTAAAACTCACTGCACACACAGGTGTATGCTCCAAATCCCAACAGATGGAGAAATGGAGTAAAAAGGACTGTTACATGACCATACCACATTGGGGAGTACTTTCTCTGCCCCCCCACCCCCCCACAACCTCTGGTGAACATATGCACCCTTTGGCAATTTAAAAGAAAATTCAAGATAGTATAATTGGTTAAAAAAAAAGAATAATTGGTTATATGTTATATGAATAAAGTAGTAGTCTGAGTCCTCAAATCTTTGTTATAAAATTTTCACAGGAAAGAATGATTCTGTTTAAAACAATCTCAGTAAAATACAAATAGCAATAGAAAAAAAGGATAACACAGAAAAAGATGAAAATCATATTGCATAGGAAATTGATCAAGGAATTTATCTGTCTCTATGGTACTTGCTCTGAGAAGTATTTTCTAAAATAATTCTAATTCAGATGTTTCTATTCACAAACATGAAATCAAGCCTTCAGAGTTAGAACACTCAGTATGTAAGCCAAGCACAGTGCCTGTGATAATGAAGATAGACTAGGTAGTAAAACTACCTTTATAGAAGAAGGCCAAAGGGGGAGGAGAGAAATCAGGAGTCTAGGTTGAAAAGGAAAAAAAAAAAAGTATTTCAAGCAAGATATGATTGACTGTGTTTAGTGTTAATAAAACATTAAGAAAAAAGAGGCATGCAAGTAACCACCACATGTAGCAACATGATGTTTATGGGAGACACTAGTAAGTACTGTTAGTGAAATGAACGGGAGGAGAGGAAATGGAGATCGCAAATACAGATAATTCTTTCACAATATTTGGTTGTGAAGAGAAGGAAGAGATATGGTGATACCTAAAAGAGAACACATGAAGAAGAAAATTATTTTGTGTTTGTGAGGAGAATTTTTTAAACAGGAGAAGATCAAAAAAATTCAGAATATAGTGTAGAAGGGAGTACAACATATCACAAAATAGTTTCCGAGTTAAGAGATTAAAACAACAACAACAAAAACAAGGAGAAGAATTCACCTTAGGGAAAAAAAAACTGTTTTTCTAACTTAACAAGTGGGTAGGTCATGACAGGAACAGGGGAAGTAAGATTTCAATGTCCGACAGCAGGACACAGCAGGATTTCCCATGCCTCCTGTACCCATGCCTTTTATTTTTTCCAGGAAGTTAGGAAGCAACTAAAGGCAAAAGCAGAGAAGGTCAGAGGTTTAAGCAAAGTGGAGAAGTTGAAATTGTCATTGTAGAGGAGTAATTTAACCGAAGAAATCCAGTAAGAATGTCATACAGCAATGAAGGCCAACATGAGTAGATGTTAAGAATGTTATGGAAGAAAATCTGCTTCTTCTGTGACATGCAATCAACAGTATGTAACACTATAAGTGCTACAAAGAAAATGAATAGAGAGCTCTAGCAGAAAATACACAGTACAAACTCATTCCATGAGGAAGGTATTTACCACCATCTTTCTCATACAGGCACTCAAGGTTGGAAAGGTTCAGTACTTTGTAAAAGATTATAATGAAGTGGCAGAATCAAGATTCAAACTACGTTTGTCTACTTGAAGGCCTAATCTTCAAATCATGAATTTACACATTTAGCACTCATTCCAATAACTGACTTCAGTTTTTTTTCAAGAGGTTTTTGCTAAAGGTTGCGTGCGCTTGCCAGAAAGACAGGGAGACAGAGAGAAAGAAAGCGAGAAATCAGCCCCTAGAGGGGATGGCCGCGTTGCAATCCTTTCCTCCATTCTCCTCTTGGGATCTTGGGCACACACGTACACACGCCTGGTCTGAGTTTAAGCAACCGGGTCCGGGACTCGGACTGTGGTCAGCTACATGGGAGTCCAGTGACATAGCCATTACGCCAACTACTCATCCCTTGACTCCAGCTTTAAAATCAAATGATATCTGTATAGTCTCTGTAATGAAATAATCCAAAGTAAGTATTGCTATAAATAACAAAGCCTGTAGTATTTACCTGTAAACTTATTCCAGTTTCTTCTTTACTTTTTTCACTTAAACTAGAAATAGTTGTACTTTGGCTTCCTTCTTCAAATGTGAGACTTCTGTGTGTCACAAAAGCATTTTTAATAAAAACATAATACCTGGAAGCTTATGAACACATACACTATACATTTTGACAGAAAAAAACTAATGAAAATTACAAATAAAACAGAATGAATCATTTATTGTTTAAAAAAAATACCACTTAAAACTAGAATGGAAAAGAAATTTATAAATGTTAATTCTGTGAATGAAAATGACATTTTAATAACAAGCTCCTGTATATAGGAAAGTAGTATGCCAAAATAAGCTTTATATAAATACTCTCTCCAATTCAGTCCATAAACATTGTTACTAGTTTTACCTGAAGTTTAACATCATTAATAATCATAGACACCAAATCATGACAGAATGGAGAAATGGAAGAAAATGTACTATGGCATGCATGATCAGCCCCCATGGCAAGGTGGTTTCTTTTTCTCTGTCTTTCTGGTGAGCACACATGCCCAGTAGCAAAAATCTCTCTTAAAAAAAAAAAAAAAGAAAAAAGACTTATTAAGACTTAAAGAATAGGCAGTAGCCAATTTCTTACTTATTATATATTTAAAGGACAGCATACTTGTCATTATAAGTTTATAGTAATCATGAACATATCAATTACATATTATGTCCAGTATCTACATATTATACTCTTCTCATTTGAAAAGCAGAAATTAAATACCAATCTAAAAAGTTTAAAAATTGGCTCATTTATTTTTTAATATTTTAAAGATTTAATTTTATTTATTATTATTATTATTAATCAATTTGAGCAGAGAGAGACAAAGAGGGAAAGTGAGAAAGCGAGCTGTCAAGTCCAAGACTTGAACTGTGGTCAGCCATGTGGGAATCCAGCACTTTAACTATCACGCTGCTTGCTGGTCCATTCCAAGTTTTATTAAGTTAATTATATTTGAAATAAGATGTGAATTCTAATTGCTGGTTTCCACAGTCTAAAAATCACATTGCTTCTAGCTTACTGACAATCTAAAGTAGAAATTATTAGAAACAAGAATGATGAATGTACCAAAATAATGCACCTTTGCTATTTCAAGTTCTCAGTATGACTGATTTTGTGGTGAGGAACGAGGTGAAATAAAAAATATATATACAATAGGGTCTTTCAAATGAACAAAGATTTGAGGAGCACAGTTAGTAAAATGAAATATATTTTTGCTTTTTTTTTTAAGAGAGATTTTTGCTATAGGGCATGTGCACTCACCAGAGATAGAAAGAGAGAAATCACCCACCAGGGGTGATGGCTACACCCCAATCCCTTCTCTTCCACTCTCCTCTCTGGATTTTGGGCAAGCATGCACATGCACCCAGCGTTTGAATTTCAAGTTGCTGACCCAGGACTTAAACCACGGTCAGCCATGTGAGAGTACAGCCATGTAACCAGCATGCCATCAACTGGTTCCTGAAGTATATATTTTTTTATTCTTTTTTTTTTTTTTTTCCACGATGATCTAGGACTCTTATGAAGTTCTTAGGAGAGTTCTAAGTCAAAAGAAACACAAATTATATACCAAAGTAACTAGAAATATAGGTAGCTAGAGGCAAGAAACTTAAGTCACAGAAAGGTATCAGTCATTACAGTCAAGAAGTAAAATGGATCTTGAGAAAGTTGAAGGGTTAGTGGTAAACCTAATAGGACTGTAATTAGGACATCGTTCATTATTTGAAAAGTAATTATTGATTACTTATATTAAGGTCCCAGTGCCAGCTGTTAAGGGGGAATACAGAAAGAGATGTCAGCTCCATGGCAAAGAGGGAACATGCTGCTCACAAGAAACCTGACCCCTGCCATGGTGATCAAGGTTCAACTCCCCAGCCCAGTCAGCCTCGAATACACCTTGGCCACACATGGATGTGCCCAAGATCCAAAAAGCTAGAGGACTGGAGGAAAGGAACTGCAGCATGGCCAGAGATATTCCTCACACTCTATCATGAATAAAGAACATGATTTTTTAAAAAAAGGAATACAGAGAAAAATAAGTATGGTCTTTGTCCTACAGGAGCTTGCTATCTGTATAGTTTTTAATAATATCTAAGTAATAAATATTCTTTTTTATTTCAGAACAAAATAATTTATTTTTAAAAATTATCATTTCACTTTAAAATAGAAAATTCCTATCCAAAATGTCTTTTAAATAGGAAAATGGGGGGGGGGGAGAAATCTGTACCTATCTCTTTATTAAAACAATGTCAAGGGGCCAGCAAGTGGCATGGTGGTTAAAGGCATTGGACTCCCACATGGCCGACCACGGTTCAAGTCTCGGACCTGGTGGCTTGCTTTCTCACTTACTCTCTCTCTGTCTCTCCCTGATCAAAACTGGAAAATAATAATGATAATAATAATAAAGTTAAAGAAAAACAAAAACAAAAAAACATCAAACCAATTTTTAAAACCCTAAATTCTGGGTAACAGCAGATGGCATAGTGGTTATGTTGCTGCACTCCCACATGGCCATCAAGGTTTGAGTCCCTGACTCTGTGGCTTGAAACTCATACTGGGCACATGTGTATGCATGCCCAAGATCTCAAGAGGTGAACAGAGGAGAAGAAAGTGCAGCATGGTCATCTATCCTGGGGAGGTGATTTCTCACTGTCTCTCTTTCAAGCGTGCGTGCGCGTGTGCCCTATGGCAAAAATCTCTCCAACAGGGGGACCAGCAGTTAGCGTAATGGCTATGTTGCTGGACTCTCATGTAGTCGACCGTGGTTTGAGTCCCGAACCCGGTGGCTTAAACTCACACCAGGCACGTGTGCATGCGTGCCCAAGATCCTGAGAGAATGGAGGAGAAGGGACTGTGGCATGGCCATCCCCCCTGGGGGATGATTTCTCGCTTTCTGTCTCTCTGGGGAGCGCATGTGCCCTATAGCAAAAATCTCTTAAAAAAAAAAAAATCTCTCCAACAACACAAAACGCTCAATGATAGCCTGAATATGGTTGTCCAGCCTTTGGGGTTACCACTGGGTGATAATGGAGTCATATAGGAAAGTCTAAGGTTTGATCCAGGTTTACCTGAACATGCCAGGCACACCAGGATACACCCATGATCTTGGCTGGCTAGAAGGCTGAGGGGGGATTGTGCTGTAGCAAGACGCTATTAGGAGTCTATCTTTCTCTCAAGAAATAAACAAACTGCCCAAAAGATTCTGAATTTCATTACCTTTTCTCTTGATCATCTAGGCTTTTTTTATCTGCGTAGATTTCTACATAAAGCAGTGCTGTAAAGTGAGCAGCACAAGACTGAGCTACCTTGGCAACCTCTAGATAATTCAGATCCAGCCAGAAAGCATCATCGAAAACTGTTCCTGAAGTAGGTCTAAAAAAATAAAAATAAAAATGTCACTGTTTTTTTAACTTCAATAGCAAAAGAAAGGCATATTGATATAACTGCTAAACAAATAAAAACAATACATACAAATAATCAAAACCACATTTCCCCAATACACAGTTATAAACATTTTATGGTCATTCTAGAGTAACATGGTAGAAGAGTCCTATTTCTCAGTCTTTGGGATTACAAACCTCTGAGAGGATCTGATGAAAGCTATGGACCATCACCCTATACAAATCTAAAGATCTATACCTGCCCTTCATCAAAAATATCCTTGTACCACAGGCTAAGAATAGGCTGCACAGGATAGCTAATAACACACGTATATCCTTCAAAATAGTCAACTTGGCTGGCCATCCGACATCTTAGTGAGGCTGCGATGGCCACTGCTGCTCTCACAGCTTCGCGATGCTGCCCAAGGACAAGAAGAAAGGCACCAGAAAATCAGCCAAGAAGGACAAAGACCCAATGAACAAATCTGTGGGCAAGGCCAAAAAAGAAGTGGTCCAAAGGTAAAGTTTAGGACAAGCTCAATAACTCAGTTTTGTTTGACATATGATAATCTCTGTAAGGAAGCTCCTAACGATAAGCTTATAACCCCAGCTGTGGTCTCAGAGAGGCTAAAGATTCACAGTTCCTTGGCCAGGGTAGCACTTCAGAAGCACCTTAGTAAAGGACTTGTCGAACTAGTTGCAAAGCATAGAGCACAAGTAATTTATACCAGAAATACCAGAGGTGGAGATGCCCCAGATGCATGAACAGGCACAACCGACTACACATTTGGAAAGATGAAAAGTTTATTCAAGTCGACTTGATGAAAATACTCCTTTTCTTTTAAGACACAATTACATGTCTTTCCCATTTCAGCTTATTTTCCCCCCTAAGATGAGTTACTTAATAAAAATCTTCCAGTGTGTAAAAGTGCTCAGAACTAGATGGGAACACAGATATTATCTTTCTGAAAACTAAGATTACAGAGTTGTGACAACGTGGTGGTGAAGAACACTGGTTTTGGAACAGGATACAGCTAGGTTCAGTTCTAGCAGGATCACCAACTACTAGGGTATAATCTTTGGCAAATTTCTTTAGCCTCAGTTTCCTAGTTTCCTTATTTGTAAACCTTGGAACACCATAAACCCCAGAGAGTAGTTATAATGATTATATAATGCTCGTAAAGCTGATAAATCATATCTGCTGAATAGCAAGCATTTAACTGTTGATAATACTTCTGAGGAATGTGAAGTTCAGAGAGGTGGAAATCACTTGTCCCAAAGCTGCTTCTCTTTTAAGGTAAACATTATCCTGTTTCTAAAGATAAGACTGAAGGGGACCAGCAGTTAGTGTAATGGCTATGTCGCTGGACTCCCACGTAGTTGACTGCGGTTCGCATCCCGGACCCGGCGGCTTAAAACTCACGCCGGACGCATGTGCGTGCGTGCCCAAGATCCTGAGAATGGAGGAGAAGGGATTGTGGGCATGACCACCCCCCCTGGGGGGTGATTTCTCGCTTTCTGTCTCTATGTCTCTCTCTGTCTGTCTAGCGAGCACACACGTCCTATAGCGAAAACCTCTCCAAAAAAAAAAATAAAAAGATAAGATTGAAAATCAAAGATATCATGTAATTTGTCCACATTACAGAGTTTCTAAATGTTAAACACGGACTTGAACTCAGATCCTCATCCTTTTCTTCTACGTCCTATTCATTTTTTCTCAAGGAATCTTCTCTAAGATCTTAATAAGATTTAAAATAGAATATTAACAATGCTTCTGTTCTGTCAGTATCAATACAATTCTATCCCAAATGATAAAGCTGAAAGAATGACTGCCTCTCAAGTTTCTCAGGTAAAGCTTCTTTTGAGCTTTCGTAGTAGAGAATCTGGTATAAAACATAAGGTAAACCAGAGACTTTATAATCAGAAATAAAGACACTGAAAAATCATACAACTTTTGGGGCTGGCTGGTGGTATGGTGGTTAAAGACTCTGGACTCCATATGGCTGGCTGCAGTTTAACTCTCAGATCTGGCAGCTTGTTTTCTCACTTTCCCTTTCTCTCTTTCTCTCTGTGTCTTTCTCTGGTCAAATTAAAAAATAATTTTCAATAATAATTATTAATTATTTAATAATATAATTATATTAATTATAATTAATTATATACATTAATAATAATGATGATGATGAATAAAGTTGAATAAAATAATTCTTAAAAAAAGGGCTTTTACTACAAATGGAGTGGAATAGTATAGGGAGACACAAAGGCTATTTCCCCCTTAACATATAAATGCATTTATAGCCCAGATGCATTGGCATGTGAGGCAAAGCCCCTGTGCTCCATAGGCTAATGCCACGTGGGAGGCCGAGGTTTGATTCCCAGTCCAACCCAAAGGTGGTATACAATGGGATGTGCCTGTAATCCCAGTAACTTGGGGAGTCTGAGGCAGGAGCTGGTCTGGACAATATAGTGATACTATCTGAAAAAAGAGCTAGGGCCCAAATAGTAGCAAAGTGGTAACGCAACTGGACTCACAAGGGAAGGCCCCCAATTAATATCACAGGGTCTCTCTGTGCACTCTAGGTAAATGATCCGAGCTGGCTAAAGCTGGGAGTGGACTGCGGCAGTGAGGACCCTGTTGTGGTGCCTGTCTCTATTGTTGCTCATGGAAGGAAGAAAAAATAAATACATCTAAAGATAAAAAGAGCCCCACATGATGGCAGACAACTGTGGTCCCAGCTGGAAGAATGAAGCAAGAGCATAATGATATAGGAGCATAATGATATGGAAAGACCTTGTCTTTTTTTTTTTTTTTTCCCTTTCTTTCTTTTTTGGAGAGGTTTTTGCTATAGGACGTGTGCTTTCGCCAGAAAGACAGTGAGAGACAGAGAGAGAGAAAGTGAGAAGCCATGCCCAGGGAGGATGGCCACGCTGCAATCCCTTCTCCTCCATTCTCCTCTTGGGATCTTTAGCACACACGTGCACACATCTGGTGTGAGTTTAAGCTGACAGGTCTGGGATTCGAACCACGGTGGACTACATGGGAGCTCAGCGACATAACCATTATGCCATATGCTGATCCTGGAAAGACCCTATTTAAAAAAAAAAAAAAAAACATTAAAAAAAATTTACCGGGCCCGCCGGTTATGGAAAGGCTATAT
>NW_006159803.1:2942408-3000283 GCF_000334495.1 Tupaia belangeri chinensis | reverse complement strand
AATGGAGGAGAAGGGATTGCGGCGTGGCCATCCCCCCTGGGGGGTGATTTCTCGCTTTCTGTCTCTCTGTCTCTCTCTCTCTGTCTGGCGAGCGCACGCATCCTATAGCGAAAACCTCTCCAAAAAAAAAAAACCAAACAAACAAACAAACCAAAAAACCTCACACGGAGCACGTGTGTATGCGTGCCCAAGATCCTGAGAGAAGAATGGAGGAGAAGCAATTGCGGCGTGGCCATCCCCCCTGGGGGTGATTTCTCACTTTCTGTCTCTCTGTCTCTGTCTGGCAAGCGCACGCGCCCTATGGCGAAAACCTCTCCAAAAAAACTTACCAATGTATTTGGGATAAAAAAAATGTTTTCCACTTTCCTCCCAACTCTCCTTAGCATTCTTAACCAACCACTGCTACCAGCACCATACACACTCATGAGCTATCAATTCCTACCTATTCAAATTATAGACCTATTTCTTCAGCAGTCTGGTCTATTCTCAGATAACAGGGATCAGCCAGACCACACACTAGCAATTCCTGCACTTACTATTAAAGAATCTTATGTGTGGGGCAGGGGCGGCAGGTGGTGTGGCGGTTGGTCACTGGACTCCCACCTGGCTGACCACAGTTCAAGTCCTAGACCTGTCGGCTGGCTTTCTCACCTTCCCTCTATCTCTCTGTCCAAATAAAAATAATAATAATAGGGGTCAGCAGGTGATGTGGTGATTAAGGGCACTGGACTCGCACATAGCTGACTGCAGTTCAAGTCCCAGACCTGGCAGCTTGCTTTCTCACTTTCCCTCTCTCCCTCTCTCTCACTCTCTGTCCCTTTCTGGTCAAAAATAATAAATGAATAAAGTTAAAAAGAAAAACATTAGGGGACCAGCAGTTAGCATAGTGGCTATGTTGCTGAACTCCCATGTAGTCAACCACGGTTCGAGTACCAAACTCGGTGGCTTAAACTCATGCTAGGCGTGTGTGTGTGCGTGCCCAAGATCCCGAGAGGAGAATGGAGGAGAAGGGATTGGGGCGTGGCCATCCCCTCTGGGGAGTGATTTCTCGCTTTCTGTCTCTCCGTTTCTCTCTGTCTTTCTGGTGAGTGCACACGCCCTATAGCAAAAGCCTCTCCAAAATAAATAAATAAATAAATAAATAAATAAATAAATAAATAAAATAGTTCTTTTAAAAAACCTCATGCAAAATAATATTAAAAAGATACTGTAGTATAAAACATTTGCCAGAATAAAGGGGAAAAAATTAAAAAAAACTGTCATAGCAGTGTTATTATTAATTTTGAGGACAATGGCACTTACTGAAGAAAATCAAAAACTTACGCCTAGTAATGAAGATACATAAGGGAGATACTTACATATCTCTAGTTTCTTCAAAGAACTAAAAGAAAAGAGGAAAGCTAAAAGAGCACAATTAAAAGAAACCCAGAAAATTACTTTTTCCTTTCCTGTCACTTTGTAAATGAAATACTAAAGCCTCAAAAACTGAATGATTTAGCAAAGGTAATAGTCAGTGGTACTGCTGGTAATAGAAATGAGTTTCTTACACTGCTTTAACCAAAGGGCCACTCTGAATAGGGATTATTAAAAGCAGGTATGAACACCACATGAATTAATACAATACTCAATACACCTACACATAAAACAATCATGTTAAAATTTAACCAGCAGTAATAAATTCCACTGGGGCTGGCAGATGGCATCATGGTTAAGGCACTGTACTTCCTCATGGCTGACCACATTCTGCACCCCAGACCTGATGGCTTGCTTTCTCATTTTCCCTCTCTCTGTCTCTCTCTGGTCAAATTTAAAAAATAATAAGTACTAAAGAAATAATTATTTTTAAAAATGTAATAAGCTATACTTCTAAATCCTCAAACTCAAGAATCAACACTCATTTTTATTTTTTTACCTCTTTTGTCTTCTCATGTAATCCACAACGGCAAGCATTGTTCTTTGTGATTTTTTGTCCAAACAGCATCGAAGAAGGGGTTCTGACTCTGATAAAAAAGATATCTTCTCTTAGTCCCAGGCAGACTTGTGTTAGCACTTTCTTCCTTCTTGTCTGTATTCTCTAAGCTATAAAATTCCGTCGGCAGTACCTAGCACAAATTGGTTCTTAATAAATATGAATGGATAGGGACCAGCAGATGACGTGGTGGTTAGAGGAGCTGGACTCCCACATGGCCAACCATGGTTTGAGTCCCAGACCTGGTGGCTTGCTTTTTCACTTTCCCTCTCTCTCTGGTCAAATTCAGTAATAAGAATAAAATAATAACAAATAAGTTTAAATAAAATAATTATTAAAAAAAATGAATGGATAAATGGAATTCAATTTTCTATTTCTGGGTAGGACTAATTCATTGATTCAATAAATATTTATCTAGTTTTTTTTTTTTTTTTTTAAAAGATTTTAGTGTTAGTTCTGTGTGGTTAGAAATGTCTGTCTTATTTATGGTTGTATACTGAGCACCAAAAATGATAAAAATTCCTAGATAGGGGCCAGCAGGTGGTGTGGGCATTAAGGTTCGGGACACTCATATGGCTAACTGTGGTTTGAGTTCTAGACCCAGCGGCTTGAAAATCATGTCTGGTGTGTGTGCTCAAAATCCCTGGCTGGTGATTTCTTGCCTTCCATCTCACTGTCTGTCTCTGTCTCCCCTGTGTGAGGTCATGTACCCTACAGTAAAAATCACTCAAAAAAAAAAATTTTAGCTATGAAAAACTGATTCATAATTTACCTTTAATTATGCATATATGTTTTATTGGTACCCAACTCTTGGTGGAATTTCTTTTGCTATTATGCCCTTTTAGCATGAGAGATACTTACCATTTATGACGGAAGAAAGTAGGTTATAAGAGTAAATAAAGTACACTTCGATTTTTTTTTTTTCCCCCACAGAGCACATGTACTTGCCAGAGAGAGGGAAACAAAAAGAAAGTTTTTTAAAGAGCACCCCCCCATGCAGAATTGTCATGCCACAATCCCTTCTCTTCCACTTCTCCCTCCTTTCAAGATTTTGAGCATACATACAATGCACTTAGCATGTTTTTCAATATTTAGGGTCTGGGACTCAACCTGTGGTAGGCCTTATGGGATCTAGCCCATGGGCTGAGCCACAATCCAATTTTTGTTTTTAAAAATAAATTGAGGGACCAGCAGTTAGTGTAATGGCTATGTCACTGGACTCCCAAGTAGTCAACTGCTGTTCAAGTCCTGGACCTGGTGGCTTAAAACTCACGCCGGGCACGTGTGCGTGTGTGCCCAAGATCCCGAGAGGAGAATGGAGGAGAAGGGATTGTGGCGTAGCCATCCCCCCTGGGGGGTGATTTCTTGCTATCTCTCTGTCTGTCTCTGTCTGGTGAGCGCACGCGCCCTATAGCAAAAACCTCTAAAAGAAAAAAAAATTGAGAGTATACACCAGATGTTAGTTGTAGTTACCTTAGACCACAGAATTACGAGTAACTTAATTTTTAGAAATTCCTGTTTTTTTAGATTTTCCATAATCAATATGTATAATTTTGTAATACAAAGAAAAAACAAGTTAGCTAGAGTGCTAAAAATATGAAAATTCTGTATCTCTACCACAGTACCTAAAACATTCGATAGTGTTCATTTTTGTGCTTTTTCCATTCCTAATATGTGGGCTGTGTTTTGTTCGTATCCATACTGCCAGTGCCAATCACAGTGCCTGACAGGTGCGAATACTCAGTAAGTTACCCTATTATTGTTGGCCAAAATTTACTGATAGTACTATACACCAAGAATTACCCTAGGTGTTTTACCTACTTTATTTCATTAAAAACTTGCTACAACTTTTATCTCCATTATGCAGATGAGAAAACAGAAATTTAGAGGTTATAAAATCAAGCCTAAAAAGTGTCTTTAGCGGTTTCAAACTTAAATCTGTCTTTCTAGAACTGAGAAATTAAACAGTATAAATGTTAAAAATAATAACAGAATACCTGAATCCAAATTTGCAGGGGTTGTGGATCGGCTTGTTTGTAAGACGTGTTTAAAACAGCTGGTAAAAAATCCCTGAACATGTGTAGAAAGCAAATTTCTCCCCGACTCATTAGTATCTTGGAGTAAAGTATCATGAATCAAGTATGGAAGCACAGTCCGACAAAAGTCAGTTTTGACCTAGAATATACAAACATATCCACTTAAGAGTCAGAGTAAAAATAATACATTTTTCTTTAAATTTTCATTCCCCGTTGCTAACATACTAAACTTTGAAGAAATGATAATCTGCCATGAACTCAATGCAAAGCTAAAACACAAACCAAAAACATGTGTACCAGGCAGTATTTTTTTAAAACAAATTATACTAAGCTAGTATATCTATATCAAACTTATATATTAGTTACGCTAAAATTGTTCATTCCCAGTCTTGACTGTTAGCATAATAAAATAGGATACTGCTTACAAATTTATTGTATTACTACTTGGAGTACAATTCCAGAGTTGAAAGCATTAAGAACAGAAGCAGTTTTCTGATTCATATACGGAAAATATATAAAAGTTTAACAGAAAAGTTGAAAACCTGACTTTTGTGCATTTGGTGAAGAGTTACAACAGTCATATTAAGAATGTTTATGTGGAGTTGGGACCAGCAATTAGTGTAATGGCTATGTCGCTGAACTCCCATGTAGTCGACCATGGTTTGAGCCCTGGACCCAGTGGCTTAAACTCATGCCAGGTGCATGTGCTTGCATGCCCAAGATCCCAAGAGGAGAATGGAGAAGGGATTGTGGCGTGGCCATCCCCCCAGATGGATGATTTCTCGCTTTCTGTCTGTCTTTCTGGCAAGCACACGCACCCTATTGCAAAAACTTCTCCAAAAAAAGAAAGAAAGAAAGAAAGAAAGAAAGAAAGAAAGAAAGAAAGAAAGAAAGAAAATCACAACAGACATGTATGTGTGCATGCCCAAAATCCCAAAAAGAGAAGGCACTGCAGTGTGGCCATCACCCCTTGGGGGTTATTTCTCACTTTCTCTCTCACCATCTCTCACTGGAGAGCACACCTGCCCTATAACAAAGAAACAAAAAACAAACCAGTATTCAACCTTATTTTTTCTATTTACTACACTCCATATTCACTATGTGGATGAGTCATCACACTCCATTTTCCATCATATTGATCACTCTCTACACACATAAAATGCATTGTAGATTATCAATTGTATCCTTTTTTCTCTTTAAACAAAAGGTGAGTCAAAAAGCCAGTTTGAGGGGACCAGCAGTTAGCGTAATGGCTATGTCGCTGGATTCCCACGTAGTCGATTGTGGTTGGCGTTCCAGACCCGGTGGCTTAAAACTCACGCCGGGCGTGTGTGCGTGCGTGCCCACGATCCCAAGAGGAGAAAGGAGGAGAAGGGATTGCAGCGTGGCTATCCCCCCCAGGGGGTGATTTCTCGTTTTCTGTCTCTCTGTCTGTCTCTGTATGTCTGGCAAGCGCACACGCGAGAAAACCCCCACAAAAAAAAAAAAAAAAAAAAAAGCCAGTTTGAGAAGTAGAGAATTTAAGATACTAGGAATTAGGGTGTGAATACTTATGTACACTTGGAACATATAATCTTCAGGCTTAGTTCAAACTTTAGAAAAAAAATCTTAGTTTTGTTCATTAATTAGAAATAAATTGTGAGTGAATCCAGAATGCAACCACTCTATTAAACTAGTATAAGTGCAGTGTAATATTGTACAGAATATAATGAATTATTGACGGTCACTACCTTTTCTGCAGAAAACAAGGACTGCTTTTTAAACTATTTTCAATGTGGTGCTTTAAAGAAATTATTTATCAGTTATTTGTATAACCTAATGTCATATATTGTGTTTTCCCATTTTTGCTGAATCCTGTTTGACAGAGCTATAAGTTAGGATAGCGTTTTTTTTTTTAACCATTTCTTTTTTTGGACAGTTTTTTGCTTTTCTATCAGGATAGATTCTGTGTGCGCTTGCCATACAGACAGAGAGAGACAGAGAGACAGAAAGCGAGAAATCACTCCCCCAGGGGGGATGGCCACACCACAATCCCTTCTCCTCCATTCTCCTCTCGGGATATTGAGCACACATGCACACATACCCGGTGTGAGTTTTAAGCCACCAAGTCTGGGATGCAAACCGCAGCAAACTACGTGGGAGTCCAGCGACATAGCCATTACACTGACTGCTGGTCTCCAAGTTAGGGCAGCTTTATAAGTATTACAGAATCATTATAATGAACTGTTTGGATTACATATTTGATTAAAAGAGAATTTTTCTGATTTAGTAATGTTACCTTGCATCTTTACTGAAATAAATTACACTGTATCTTCAAAAATAAATTATTGCTTTTTCTCACTCAACAAATATATCAAGGAAGGTAAATAACACTGACTTTATCAGAAGAAGTAAACAAAGTTAGAGGAGACTTTTGGGTAATAAATTAATCATTTACAATAATCAGTATAACTATCATTAATAATAAATTATTCAAAGGTACTTCTTAGAACTCACCTAGAATACTGCTACCCAAAAGCTGAAGCCTACTCTATAAAGTTACAGTTAAATGAAGATGCACATTTGAATGGACTTACAACAACTGAGTGTGGGCGATACTGCATCAAGATGATGTGCAACACCACAGCATACTTTTTATATAAATAAATAAATATATATTCACACACACACACACACACACACACACACACAGTAGGTCATAAATATGTACACCGTCAACAAAGAGAATGGGAAAAGCAAAGAAAAAAAGAAATTAAGTCAGACTAATTCATCGTCTTACTTCACACATTGGTTTTAGTAACTGAAGAATTTCACTTTTTGTGTCTCCACTCTCCAAAAAAGCACAAGTCAGTGTCTTTATCCAAACATCATGATTTTCACTTTGAGGAATCCACAGATTTGTATCATCCAGACCCTCTAAAGGACTTTCTTTGTCAAGTCTGGGTACCTCTAAAAACTAGAAAGCAATCAGAAAATGTAAATAAAAAAGCATAGCATTAGGTTATTGGGAAAGTCATAATTGCTTTTTCTGTGTGTCTATGCAAAAACATCTTTACCTTAAAGATAAATGAAAGTTTAATTAAAGTTAAAACATACTTATTTTTATGTAAGAAGCAGGTAAAAACAGAGTTGGTAAATTAAAAAAAAAAAAAAAAAAGTACTGGTTTAGACAAGAAACTTGGACTCTTTACTTTTGGCTCTGTCACTCACTAGTAGTATATGAGGAGGTCTCACTAGGTCTCAACAGGGGACTTCAAAAAGTTCAGAAAAAACAGAATTAAAGTATGAGTTATTTTGGTGCAAAAAAATTGAAATCGTGCATAATTTTTTCATAATATATATTTTCCAGTAACTTTGTGAAAGCCTTTTATATTAAACAGATCTTTATTGAAACTCCGCCTCAGCTATCTCATGTACAAAACCAAATCTACCACAAATAATTAATTTTAAAACAAATTTTTAAAAATAATTATTACCAGACCAGCAGATGGTGTAATAGTTACATTGCTAGACTCCCACGTAGTTGACTGTAATTCAACTCCTGGACCCAGTAGCTTAAAACTCACACTGGGTGGATGTACATAAGTGCCCAAATTCCCAAGAGGAGACTGGAGGAGCAGGAAATGCGGCATGGCAATCCCCCTGAGAGGTAATTTCTCACTTTCTATCTCTCGTAGTACATGCGCCCTATAGCAAAAATCTCTCTTAAAATTAAATAAATATTACTAGTCCCGTTAATAGTTCAGATTACTAGTAATTTCACTAAGACCAGAATTATATTTGATACATTAAAAGCACTACTTCAATCATAAGCATAAGCCCTGAAATTAAATTGAAAACTCAACTGTATTTTTCTTAGTCACTTTATGAACAGAAGATATTAAAAAACCAATGCTTAGATTACAGGCAGAACTAGAGTTCTTAAATACCCTTCACAGCATACTTTCAGGAGAACTTTGTTATGACAACAACATGAAAAAAGGGAGAAATCTATACAAGATAAATTTTATACAAGATCAACATGCAAAAGGGGAGAAATCTATGTATTATCTTATATTTAACTAGGGGGCTATGATAACTTGCTATTGAAATAAACACTTGTTTAGTGATCATAACATCTAGAAATATACATTCAGGATCAATACCTTTCATGGGATCAAAGAAAGGATTTCTTACTCCTGAGGAAAGAAAATAGGCCTGTCATTGAGAATTTCCCTATCCCCGAAATCAACCATCATTCTATAGGTTACCTGTCTAATCTTTTCTGCTCTGTCATAATAAAAAAGTCCCTTGGATAAGGGATACAGTTTAAGTTCTTTCCTAGGTTAAATATTAGTACAATAATATTTTAAGCAATTGATATTCATAACTGAAAAGAGTAAGCAGAACTATTTTAGATTATAGTGGGTATGCTATAAATATTCGTTATTTAAGAGACCTTTTTTCTTGATGTTCTAAAAGGCTGTAGATAGGTCAGCATGGGATCGGTTGTCATCTTATAAATCTCCCAGAAACTATGTCCAGTCTTTGTGGCTAAAATGTTTTTCAAACAGGTAGCAGCAGCCGATCGAACTTTTACACTGAAAAACACATATAATTCAAATGCCTATAAAGGACACTTGTTATTAATCTTGATAAATATTAAGCAACCTTTACTGAAAAAAATTTAAAACTAAAATATAAAATTTATATTATTAGGAAATTTTCCATCTATAACATCCTTTAACATCAGAGTCAAAATTATCAAAAGGCTTTGAATTTCTGTAAACTTGAATTACAAATCATTGCAACAGCAATTCCCTTCATTCAAAATGCTAAAGTTTAAATTATAACTACAGTAAATTAATAGAACTCAAAAAGAAATACTTGGAAATAACACACCCTAATCAACACATTTAATAAGGATGACAGAATACTAATTCATCTGAAAAAAATTACATTTTGCTAATACTTTCTCTGGGGGATACAAATAATTTGCAATCAGACAGAATGGCATGTTGTCCGAAGTGATAGAACTGCCAAAAAACAATTTTAAACAAACATTAAGTACACACTTATTCTAACCAGAATCTAGTTCAGAATCATTAGATAAGCATTTTAAACCTTTCATTAAAAATTAAAAGTCCTTTTCTTTAACAAAAACTTTGGAAAAGTGCTACAAGAAAATATATGACAACTCACAAAACCTGTCATAAAGCTTGATACCATAATGATGATATAAAAGGTTTCATTCCTTTTAGGTTTCCCACTTTAAAATATAGGAGCAATTATTTCAACTTTGCTGTTAAGATTGAAAATTTTTATAATAAAATGTTGAGAAAGAAAACAAGTCAGCATGTTTAATATAACAAAAATAAGAGAGAAAGATATTCCATTAAATCAGTAATATAAACATGGAATGTAATCATTACTGTCAATCATTTCTTGTTCCCAAGAGAAGTAGGAAGTGGGTACAGAAACAAAGTCAAAATACATAAATACCTCAGAAATGCCCTTTGCACTTATCCACCAAAAATGGTGTGATGGGGTGCTCAAATGTACCAACCAATCAATGAGTGAGAGAGGTAGAGAAAAAGCAATAGTAATTTCACAACCAGCGAGGTAAAATTTTGTGAGTATCAGTTGCAATTTGTCTTTGCATAGAGAATAAAGGAGCAATGGAAGTCCCTGTCTAAATAGCTTAGGACTTTAGGGTTTATGATACTTCTGTTCCACAAACCAAAATAAAGCCTAGCTTAGAGAAGGGTGACAGCTCTCTTTTGGTAAGTGCCTAAAATACCAATATCTACATTCTCCTATCTCAATTATCTATGTCAAATTACCTGGTATCTTTCTAATTTATTTTGGAAATGTTCATCACTATATTAAGTCACTGGCACACTGTTGTCAATAATTATGTGAATTAATAAAAAAAATACAACAACGAGATTTTCATTAAAAAAACTTGAGAAAAAAAATATGTAAGAGGGCTGGCTCTGTGATCTAGTAGTTAAGGGAGCCTGACCCACATGGCTGACCATGTGGTTCAAATCTCAGACCCAGTGATTTAAAAAATATGCTGAGGGGCCAGCAGGTGGTATGGTGGTTAAGGTGTTGAACTCCCACAAGGTCGACCGTGATTCATCCTGGACCTGATGGTTTGCTTTCTCACTCTCCTTCTCTCTCTCCCCTTCCAAAGTCAAATTTTAAAATAATGATGATTTAAAAATTAAATAATTATTAAATAAAAATAAAAAAATATGCTGAGTGTGTGTGCATATATACTAAAAATTCTGACAGAATGAAGAAATGGAGAAGGGGGAACCAGCAGTTAGCATAACGGCTATGTCGCTGGACTCCCACGTAGTCGACCGCGGTTCGCGTCTCGGACCCGGTGGCTTAAATCTCACGCCGGGCGCGTGTGCGTGCGTGCCCAAGATCCCGAGAGGAGAATGGAGGAGAAGGGATTGTGGCGTGACCATCCCCCCTGGGGGGTGATTTCTCGCTTTCTGTCTCTATGTCTCTGTCTGTCTGGCGAGCGCACGCGCCCTATAGCAAAAACCTCTCAAAAAAAAAAGAAATGGAGAAGGGACTGCAGTGTGACCATGTTAAGAGGTACTTTTCTCCCCTTCTCTCCCTCCTTCCTCCCTCCCTTGCCTCTCCCCAGTGAGCACATGTGTCCTTTGACAAATTAAAAAATACATATCTAAGAACTTAAAAGATAAAGCAAGAAATGTTAGTTTATATGAAGTATCTTTCTCATTGAATATCAAATTAAATAACTGTGATCAGATATAAAGTATCAATAAATACTCACCAATCTTCTACCAACGTGTTGTTCAGGTAGGTGAGAATTACGAAGGTCCACTGAAGTTCTTTATCTTCAAATAACTCAATGGCCTTGGTATAAGATGTATCTTTACCATGTTGTATGGCTATGGTAGAGAAATCTATAGGACCTATTTCTCCCAAGCAGCCTCCAACAGCCTCTACATAAGGAAATTTCATTTGAGTAGAGTCATAGCCAAGATACACAAAACAGAAATTTGCTAACTTCAAAGATATAATGCTGTTTTGTCATTTTTTAAGATTTTAGGTTTTCAAAGATTATGAATAAAGAAGCTATGAAATACTGTATGATTTCCTTTACACGTCACGCATGTGGTTAACAGATATTTTCCTGTATAGAATCATATGCAGTAGGTAAACTAGTAATAGAATATACTATTAAGGATGAAAGTCTAAATATGGCCACTGCACAAAAAGATTAAGCATAACTGTTAAAAACTTTTGAGGTATCACAGACATAAAGTCAACAAATTTTAAAGCATAATTCAGTAAAAATTTAACATTCTCACATAGTTTTTTTAACTTGTGTTACTATACCAGATAAAGAAAAAACATTTTTAGCACCCTAGAGGACTCTTGATCCTATTTCCCAGTCATAGTATTTGTTAAAATGTCTGCAGATTTTGGGACCAGCTGGTGGCATGGAGGTTAAAGTGGCTAGATCCATGGCCAACTGTATCATTCAAGTCCCAGACCCAATAGCTTAAGAAACATGCTTGGTGCATGTGCACCCAAAATCTCAAGAGAATGGAAAAGAAGGGAATGCCATGTAGCCATTCTTACTGGGGGAGTTTCTCTTTTCCTCTCTTTCATGAGTGCACATGCCCTATAGCAAAACTAAAATAAAATTCCACGAATTATCTGATAGTCTTCCTTTGAAAAGGTGAAACCCAATTCCCCTCCCCTGAGTGTGGTATGCACTTAGTGACTCATTTCTAACTATATGAGGGGACTTCAAATAGTTTGTGGAGGGTGGGTAGGCGGTGGAGGTTAAGATGCTGAATCCTACATGGCTGATTGAGCAGACTGAATCCTGGATGTGGTAGCTTGAAAAAATCACACTGGGTACATGTGCATGCATACCCAAAATCCCAAGAGAAGAATGGAAATGAGATTGCAGTGTGGCCATACTGCCAAGGGGGTGACGTCTCACTTTTCCGCTCACTCTGTCTCTCTGTTCAGCAAGAACACAAGCCCTATGGTAAAAACTTAAAAATTTCAGGGAAAAATGGGGTTAAAGTAAAGGTTTATCGGGTAGCTTGGTGGTTAAGATGTTTGGATGCCACATCGCTAACTGAACAGCTTGAGTCCTGGATCTGGCAGTTTGAAAAATACACCACCAGACACAAGTGTGTGCGTGCCCAAAATCTGAAGAGGAGGGTGGAGAAGAAACTATGGTCATCCCTCCTACAGGGTGATTTCTCACTTTCTCCCTCAGTCCCTCTAGTGAATGCACATACCCAATAGCAGTATTTAAAAAAAAAAAAGTTTACTTTTGTGTCAATAATTTTGAAATCTAAGTATCTTATTTTTTTTTTTAAGAATTATTTATTTTGGGGCTGGCAAGTGGTGTGGTGGTTAAGGGTGCTGGACTTCCGTATGGCCAGCCATGGTTAGAGTCTCAGACCTGGTGGCTTGCTTTCTCAGTTTCTCTCTCTCTCTCACTCTATCCCTCTCTGGTCAAATGAAAATAAATAAATGGATAAATAAAGTTAAATTAAATCATTCTTAAAAAAGAATGATTTATTTTAACTTTTAAAAATTATTCATTTATTTTCATTTGACTAGAGAGACACAGAGTGAGGAAAAGTGAGAAAGCAAATCACTAGGTCTAGGAATTGAACTACAGTCAGCCATGTGGGAGTGTCCAGTGTCTTGACCACCATGCCACCTCCTGGCCCTATGCATAGTATTTTTGTAATAAGCATTTTCCCATAATTTTTTTTTCTTTTTTTTTTTTGAGAAGTTTTTGCTATAGAGCATGTGCACTTGCCAGAAAGACAGAGACGGAGAGATAGAAAGCGAGAAATCACCCCCCCAGGTGGGATGGCCACACTGCAATCCCTTCTCCTCCATTCTCCTCTCAGGATCTTGGGCACTCACGCACACACGCCTGGTGTGAGTTTAAGCCACCGAGTCTAGGACTTGAACCGTGGTCAGCTACATGGGAGTTCAGCAACATAGCCATTATGCTAACTGCTGGTCCCCCCATAAACTTTTTGAAGATACCATTGTAGAATGCATGTCTTTCACCTACCTGGCTAAATTTTTTCCTAGGTATCTACTTCTTTTAGATGCTATTCTAAATCCTTTTTGGATTGTTCTTGGCTGATATATACCAATATAACTGATTTGTATGTGTTGACTTTGTACCATCTTTCATTGAATTCAATGATTATTAGCTCTATAGTAGCTTTCTTATGTGTCTAAGGTTTTCTTTCCCTTTTTTTCTTTTTTTTTTTTTCCGGAGAGGTTTCTGCTATAGGGCACGTGTGCTAACCAGAAAGAGAGATAGAGAGACAGAAAGCAAGAAACCACCCTCCCAGGGGGGATGGCCACACTGCAGTCCCTTCTCCTCCATTCTCTTCTTGGGATCTTGGGCATGCACGCACACGTGCCTGGCATGAGTTTAAGGCACCGGGTCCGGGACTTGAACCACAGTCGACCATATGGGAGTCCAGAGACAGCCATTATGCCAACTGCTGGTCTCTGTGTCTGAGATTTTCTATATGTGGGATCATGCCATCCGTAAGCAGACAGTTTCATTTCTTTTCCAACTTAGATGCTTTAATTTCTTTTTCATGTCTAAGTGCTCTGGTTAGAACTTCCAATACAATGCTGAATAGCAGTGGTAAAAATGGGTACCCTGTTACAGTCTTGATCATAAGGGGAAAGTGGACAGTCTTTTCACTAGTTAAGATGTCAGCCATGAGTAGGAATCACTAATTTTATCCTACACAAGAAAGCCACTTAAGGCTTTTATAGCAAATCACAAAGTCATGAAAACAGTACTACTATAAACAATAAGACAAATTCAAAGGAAACTTCCAGGGCTCTGGTAAGGTTCTGTTTCTAAGTCTGGATGCTAGATGCACAGGGATGCTCAATTACAAATTATTAAAGCTATATACTATGATCTGTATACTTTTCTACATGTAAGATATATTTCAATAAAAAAATCTATGGAAAAAAGAATTCTCCTAGTTACCAACCTCCCACTGAGAAGTTAAGGCTGTGTTGAAAGACAGGAGGATCTGTGACTTACTGCTTCCATGTTTCTTATTCAAAGGAGAGCTGTCATGGCAGGTTCAAGTTGAGTTTACTTATGTGATTTTTCCATCCTGTGATCGCCAAATCTAAATGCCTACACTGGATAGGATGTTAGCTTTTTATCTTAAATTGGTTTAAGCCCAAAATGCAGTAGGACTGAACTGGAATTTTTTTTTTTTAATGTTTTGAGTTTAATCAAGCTCTCCAAGTCTTCATTCTTATTTCATATAAAATAGAAGTTATATAAGATATCTAGCCAGTCAGTTATACTATATTTATAAAATGTAGCAGAAGTTAATTTATTTGTAACTTAACTCTACAAATAAATATTTCTGGCTTTCCTAAATGTTTACAAAATATTTTCAAAGTTGTAATTATATACATGTGCAAATCACTAACTTTTCATTTTATATGAATACTTAAGGAAGGAACATATGGAAAGGGGGCTACTCAGGGATACTTGAATTAAACAGAAATGTAACTTAACTATCATCTCATAATTCCCCAATATTCAAATTGACAAATTTTTACTTATTTGAAGGTATTATAAAAATGACCACTCAAACATAAAAAAACTCACATTCACTCATCCAAATAGTTTACCTAAAACTTCTCTTTCACCAGTGTGGTTTACTGCCATCTTGGATAACTGCAACAAGCTGACAACTAGCTTCACCATAATGCTATCTTGTGGGTCATCTAGGAGTAATTTCAAAAAATAAAAATAGTTAAATGATCAAGGAGACAATACTTTTGTTTACAAAATACATATACAGTAAATTATCTTATTAAAATTTTTATTAACTTTAAAAAAGATTTTAAGTCATAAGCAGCTTAAAAAATACGTAGTGAATGAACTTAAACTATCATGTGAAGTAATTAGCACTATTTCGCAAAACATATAGTCATGAACTTAAAATTATTATATGAAACAATTAGCCCTATTTGGCAAATACAGAAAAACATCTTGAATTATGCAGAGAGGTCAATACCTTAGCAAAATCACAAACAATTAGAAATACAAGAATCAGTCAACATTACAGGTATAAGAGACCTTGGGAGCCTGCTTGGTTTTTTTAACAACTAGCATTCAGAGTCTAGACCAGCACTGTGCTATAAAGCTTTGTGCAATGATAGAAGTGTCTATAGTCTGTGCTGTCCAATGACAAGTACTTGCTACATATACTAGAATTTAATATATGCTAGTACAGCAAAAGATCAAATTTTAAATTTTATTTAGCTTTATTTATTTAAATTTAAATAGCTGCAAATAACTAGTGGGTGTATCACACAACGCAGGTCTAGTATCTGAACGCACAGTAACAAAAAACAGTAGTGTTAATATTTTATATTAACTAGAAACTCAAGCTTAGATAGTCACAACATTAGTTTTTAAAAATACTGAGAATAGGGGCCTGAGTAGATGTCCTAATGGTTAAGTCAATGAACTACCATGTTCGAGTCCCAGACCCAGAGGCTTAAAATTCATGTTGGGCATGTGTGCGTGTGTATGCCCAAGACCCTGAGGATGGAGGAGAAGGGACTGTAGGTGGCCATAACCCCTGGAAGGTGATTTCTAGCTTCTGTCTCTCTGGTCCGTACACATGGTATATAGCAAAAATCTCTCAAAAAATAAAAGGTACTGAGGATAAAAATAATACCCTAGAAATATAAATTAGTTGACACAGGAAAATGAAAATGAAAACATAAGAAAAGGTTTCCCCAGGGACCAGAAGGTGGCATGGTGGTTAAGGGTGCTGGAACTCTCACATGGCCGACTGCCATTTGAATCTTAGACCTGTCATCTTTTTTGCTTTCTCACTGTCTCTCTCTCTCTCTCACTTTCACTCTTGCTCTCTGGTCAAATTAAAAGATTAAAAAAAGGAAGAAGTGGAACCAGCAGTTAGCGTAATGGCTATGTTGCTGGACTCCCATGTAGTCGACCGTGGTTCAAGTCCTGGACCCGGTGGCTTAAACTCAGGCCAGGTGCGTGTGCGTGTGTGCCTGCCCAAGATCCCGAGAGGAGAGTGGAGGAGAAGGGATTGCGGCGTGGCCAACCACCCTGGCGGGGGTGGGGGGGATGATTTCTCACTTTCTATCTCTCTGTCTCTCTCTGTCTTTCTGGAGAGCGCACATGCCCGATAGCAAAAACCTCTCCAAAAAAAGAAAAGAAAAATAAAGGAAGTAGAAAGTTAAATAAAAATAATTCATTAAAAAAGAAGTTTCCTCCCAAGTACAATATTGTAATAATATAAACTCAAATTTAACGTACAAATGTTTTAAGTTTTTTAAAAAGAAAGTTAGAAACACACACACACACACACACACAGCTAACAAGTTTAAAATGAAAGTAATTTCCTTCATTCTAGTTAGTTGGAGTAGAAGGCAAAGAGATTACCTTGTATGTCTGGCTCTAAGAAATTAAAAATTTTTACTTAGGCAGTAGGAAGCTGTTAAAAAATTTTTAAATAGCATAACATAATCATATTTGAGTTTAGCAAAGTCATTCTGGCAGATGATGGAACAATGAAAATAGTTCAAGGTGAGGAAACTAGTTAGGAACAATCTTGTGGTTAGGTGAGAAATTATGAGGGTCTTAACTAAATGACTAGAGTCTGAACTAAGTCTGTGGCAATCGAGCCAAGAGCAAGAATTTATAAAAGATTCTTTCAAAAAGAAACAGGTAGAAATAATCCATTAATATTAGTACCTTGAGATGCTCTCATGAGATCCATGATCTGATCTTTATTTTGTTCCAGCTGTCTTCGAAGATCCTTCAGACCCTCTAGCCTTGTTAATGGAAGGGCATCGTACACACTTACTGAGAGAAAATGGTTAATTTCCTAAAAGAGAAAATTGGTTTAAACTAGCTTTTAACCTGTATTGGTTAAATCTGTGAAACAAAATTTAGTAAAAGAAAAAAAAATTAGTGCCTTTTATATATCACTTTTAATACTACCGAACAAGATACAGCAGAAATCAATTACTTCTTCCACTTCAAACTATGCAACATTTTAATCCTTTAAATTCTCGTAAACTAAGTTGGAGAGAAAAATTGTAATTTCTCTATATTTAGCAGTATAACTCTAGCTTTACATTTTAATGTATTTAAATATATTTTCATATTGATACTTAAATACAGACTATGAGAATTATAAAACTAAGGAAAATATACATGAACATAATTTTCACTTTTATAAAGGTTAAAACAAGATTTAAACTTGCAATATTCTTTAAATAGTTAATTATCATCTCTAATGTTAATATTGACTCTGAAAGGATTAGATGGTAATTTTGATATGTTAATGGGCTGTGGTACTATATGTATATTAAGAAAATTTTGTATCACATTCCTTAAAAATTTAAATTTACATGTTTACCAGAAAGCTTTGATATTTTACTGCAATGTAAGGAAATACATTACGATTAACTTTTTTGTTAAAAGGGTATATTGCATGTTATATGCTCTTTTACCACAATTTTAAAAATTCCGTTTTTTATTGCTATAGTATTGGAGGTTTTAAAAAAGTGCTACTGTCTATGTTCTCTAACACAAAACTGTAAGATAATGGAATTTGTATTACCTCCCAGAGTGAAAAGGGTCCTTTACTGTATTTAATTTTCTGCTGAGTAACACGCAAATCCTTAAAAACAACACGGTCAGGAAAAGGATCTAAAAGCTTAATTGTGAGATACAGGTTCTCATTATCCTTGTTTTCTATCACTAAGTATTTCAACAAGTCCAATACCTAAATATAATTTAAAAAGAAAAAATTAAAGGGGAAGAAATAAGTAATTATACTCTGAAGACAATAAAAAACAATTGTAATAAATAATTGAAGTTCTATTGTACTAATTTAGTTTAGATAAAATGTTCACTACTTCTAAGATACCCAACTTTTAGTCCTGTGCTTTTAAATAATTCTACATATACGGAAGGTGCTCCAATAAGTATAAAATGCTAACACTAGTGAGACATATGTAAATGATGTCTCAAATACCATCATAATGGTGTGAATTGCTATCCCCCATATTGACTAATTCTACACTTCATATAATAGACAAAACTACCAGGCTACTTGTTAGATAAAAATTTTTGGTGTTCTGTATTTAACTAGATTAATTCATTAAGAATGTTTTTCCATTTTACAAAAAATATTTTCACTATAATGACTAAATATCAAGTAAATATAAAACACTCAGCTCCCCCAATCTACCAATCTATTTCAAATACCATTTTGAAGATGATTCAAGAAATTACCTGTTCCTGAACCTCCATGTGATCATCCACAAGGGGTATAAGTGTACCAACAATAACATGAAGATGGTTTTCTAAAGCATCCTTACAATAAGTCACTGCTGCCTGGCACACCCGATTTAATAGGTCACAACACAGAGAGAAGGTGCGTAATGACACATCCATGAAGTGAGAAGGCCTAAGATAGGGAAAACAAAATGAATTCTAGGAAACTGCTTCAAAATAAATTCATCCAAAAGTCATTTTTATTCAACACCTGTAATTCTAACATGGCTTGATAACAGAAATCACTTTCATCTCTAATACTTTAATGCTTTTTAAACTACAAAGAACAGTGATGTCAGCAAAACATGGAGCAAGCATCTCTAAACTCCCATCTACTGATAGAAACATTGAAAAATAAGCAAAATTGGGGCCAGCAGGTGGCATAGTGGTTGGGGCACTGGACTCCCACACAGCCGACTATAGTTCAAGTCCCAGACCCAGAGATTTGAGATTCATGCTGGGCCCAAAATCCCAGGAGAAAGGAGAAGGGATTGTGGCATGGCCATCCCTACTTTGGGGGTGATTTCTCACTTTCTCTCTCTGTGTCTCTGGTAAGCAAGCACATGTACATTTTAGCAAAAATCACTCTTAAAAAAAAAAAAAAGGAAGTTAAACTGCCAGAACCAACTCTGTGTGTGTGTGCGTGTGTGTGTGTGTGTGTGTGTGCGTATGTACAAGCTACAGGGTGCCTAAGCTCACTGGAGACAGAGAGAAGAGGGAACATGAGAAATCATCCCTCATCTTCCATTCTCCTCTTGGGATTTTAGGCATGCATGCACATGTGCCTGCTTATTCTTCAAGTCACTGACCCAGTACTGAACCATGTCATAGGCTACGTGGGATCCAGTTATCCCAACTTCCATGTCACCTGCTGGTCCCTAGAACCAACTTTGTTAGAACTTTGTAAAACAATTAAAAGTTTATAGCAGTTAAGAAAATGCTAAACCAAGAAAAAGGCAACTGAAAAACTACAGGAAAGCTTTGTGGTAATTTTACTCGTCCTGTCATCACCCATTCTCCAGCTTGGAAGCAGTCACAAAAATAGTAGCTTACATCCCCAGTGTGAAACATGTGATTCATGGTGGCTATTCAGAGAATCCTTGTCTGCAAACTGTTCTGTATGTCTATTCTAACCTGCTGGGGAGCATATTTGAAGGACTGATGTAGGGTGATTGGTCAAGGTGATTGGCTCTGTTTGGCTTAATGGACTTCACCCAGGTTATAAAAGCTGCAGGTGTTGCTTGAAACTTTGTAAAGTTGGCCAACAACCCACAGGTGAGTAGGGCAAAAGATACCATAGAACAGACTGACTAAAGCCAGGGAAGAAAAGCAAGGGAGACAAGTTTCTTTGGGAAATCAGTGCATTCAAAAGCATCAACAAATTAGAGAGAAAATAGAAAGCCAAGCGCACGACCAACGTCTGACTTCTGTTCAGAGAAGACTCTTAAGTTTTTACGTGCAGCTGATCCTAAGGTTCAGTGTAACCCTAGCCATGTATTAAATGAGAGTCTCAGCATAGAACCAATATGTGAATACTAGGAAGTTTTCTCTTTCTCATGCCCCTGCTAATGATCAAGAATTCAAGGAAATCTCCATCACATGCTACCTAAACACAAGCAAGAAGTAGTCTTCAGTCACCATGCACAGAATATACTCTGTAAACATAGGTGGCTAAGTTAGTAATACAATTGGTCTTCAACAATCAGAAAAAAAGGTTTAACTTTGGAGAAGGGAATATTTTTATTTCCATAGTTATCACATTTTGATATGGAAATGTCCAGCTTTCAACAAAAACAAACAAGGTATAGAAAGAACAAGAACATGTGGTCCATTCAGAGGAATAAAATATATTGATGAAATTAATTCCTGAGAAAGCTCAGACATAGGAATTACTACAGAAAGATTTTAAAACATCTGTCTTAAACATTATGAAAGAGTTTACAGAAGAATGAAAAACGTTAACACATCAAAACCTATGAGATGCAGCAAAGGCAGTCCAGCAGGAAAATTTGTAGCAGTAAATTCCATTAACAATAATAATAATAATGATGATGTTAAAAATCTCAATTCAATAACCTAACTTTACCTCTTAAGTAACTAGAATATGGGAGCAAACTAAGCCTAAAGCTAGACAAGGAAAGAGAACAAAGATTAAAGAGGAGATAAATAGAAAACAGAGAGAATAGGAAAAAAAAATTAACAAAACCAAAAATTAGCTCCTATGAAAAGATAAATTGATAACTTTCTGGAGCTAGATTTAAAAAAAAACAGAGAAGGGAAAAAAAGAAATAAAGAGAATACTATTAGCAATTATACTTAACCTAGATTAAAAATAAGACAATTTAATGAAATGAATAAATTCCTAAGAACACAAAAATTTTAAAAACTGACTCAAGAATAAATAGAATACCTGAACAGACCTGAAACACAATACTGAATCAATAATGACTATCTCGACAAAGAAAATCAAAGATCAGAAGACTTTACTGGTGAATTTTACCACACATTTAAAGAATTAACACTATTCAAACTCTTTAAAAAATAATAATAAGGAACATTTCCTAATACCTTCCGTGAAGCCAACATTTCTCTGATACCAAAGTGAAAAAAAGAAGACAGAAAAAAACCCAAAACACAAGAAAATTACAATATCCAATACTCTTTATGAAGAGTACATATTAGCAAACTGAACCCAACAGCATATTAAAAAGGATAATATACTATGACCAAATAAGATTTATTGCAGGAATTTAAGAGCAATTCAACACAAACACACACACACAGTGTCAATCCATTTAATAACATTGATAGCATAAAAGAAAAAAATGTTATCTCAACAAATACAGAAAAGGCATCTGACAAAACCTAACATCCTTTCATGATTGGGGGAAAAAAAAAAAACTGGGGCTGACAGGTGGTGTAGTAGTTAAGGTGCTGGACTCCCACATGGCCGACCATGGTTTGAGTCCTGGACCTGGTGGCTTGCTTTCTCACTTTCTCTCTTTCTCTGGTCAAATTAAAATAATAACAATAATAAATAAAATTACTTCTTTAAAAAATACTAAGAAAAATAGCAATGGACAGGAACAATCTCAGTATAATAAAGGGAATTTATGGAAACCCCTGAGAAAGCATGATACTCAATGGTAAAAGGCTAAAAGCTTTCTCCCTAAGATCAGTAACAAGACAGGAAATGCCCATTTTCTCTATTGTTATTCAATATTATACTGAAGTTCTAACAGGGCAGTTAATAAGAAAAAGAAAGAAAATACATCCAAATTAGAAAGGAAGAAATGAGACTATCTCTATTCACAGATGTCTTGATTCGATAGGCCAACACAAATAAACAAATAAACAAACATAAAGAACAACAAATTTAAAGAATTCACAAAAAGCTACCAGAATCAATAAATGAACATGAGTAATACACAAAAATCATCTGTGCGCTATATAACAGAATGCCAATCCAAAAAGGAAAATAAGAAACTAATCTAATTTACAATAACATCTAAAGGAACTAAATACCTAGAAATAAATTTAGCCAAGGATGTGAAAAATTTGTACATTAAAAACTACAAAAAAGAAATTAAAGAAAATCCAACATGCCATGTTTATGGATTCAAAGGCAATATTGTTAAGATGTCAATACTAACCAAGTGATCAAAATTCCAAAAGTTATGGCAGAAATGAAAATGTTGATTCTCTAATTCATATGAAATTACAAGAAGCCCCAAAGAACCAAAACCATCTTGAAAAAGTTCAAAGTGGGAAGAGTCACACTTTCTATTTTAGTACTATAAAGTTATAGTGAAAAACAAACAGTGTGGTCCTGGTATAAGAACAGACCTACAGATCAAGGGACTAGAATTGAGAGTCCAGAAATAAACCCAGAGATCATTGGTAAATTGACTTTTGACAAAGGTGCCAAGTCTATGCAATGGAGAAAGAACAGTTTCCTCAACAAATGGTGATGGGGGTCAACTAGATTTTCACATGCAAAAGCATGAAGCTGGATCCCTACATCTCACACCATAAATATAAATTAACTTAAAATGAATCAATGACCTGGGACCAGCAGTTAGTGTAATGGCTATGTCGCTGGACTCCCACGTAGTCAACCACGGTTCAAGTCCTGGACCCGGTGGCTTAAACTCATGCTGGGCACGTGTGCATGCCCAAGATCCCAAGAGGAGAATGGAGGAGAAGGGATTGCGGCGTGACCATCCCCTCTGTGGGGGGAGGGTGATTTCTCGCTTTTTGTCTCTGTCTTTCTGGTGAGTGCACACGCCCTATAAGAAAAACCTCTCAAAATAAAAAAAAAGAAAAAAGAATCAAGGACCTAAAATGTAAGAGATTAGATCTTAGAATAAAAGATAAAAGTAAATTTTCATGACACTGGATTTGACAATGGATTTTTACATATATGATACCAAAAGATAAAGCAACAAAAGAAAACATAAATGGCTTCATCAAAATTAAAAAGTGTGTATCAAAAAACAAAAGGGAAGTTAAAAAAATTATAGAATAGAAGCAAGTATTTTCAAATCATATATCTAATAAAGGTTTAATACAAAAATATATAAAGAACTCTTGGGCCGGCCAGTGGCATAGTGATTAAGATTAAAGTGGCTGGATCCCACATGGCCAATTGCGTGGTAAGATTCTCAGATCCAGTAGCTTGAAAAATATGCCAGGCGTGTATAACGGAATAAACACACACAATGGAATACTATTCATCTATAAAAAGAAAGAAAAGTTCTGATACGTGCTACAACATGGATGACCCCTGAAAACATTATGCTAAGTAAAATAAGCCAGATACAAAAAGACAAGTATTGTACAATTCTGCTAATATAAAATATCCAGAACAGGCAAATTCATTGTGACAGAGAGTAGATTAAAGGTTATGAGGAGCTGGTGGGAAGGGGGAGTGTAGTTACTGATTAATGAATAGAAAAATTTGGTTTTCAGTAAGGAAAAAGTTTTAGAAATAGTCATAATTAGTGGGTAAAAGACTGCTTATATATTGGGCCAAGTATATTATTTACCTTTTGTTGATATAATGAATTAAAGTATAAATAACATCTCGAAGAACAAAGGCCCAGGCTCCTCCTAAGCCACTTTTTATATCTTTCAATAATAAACTAACAAACAGGTGATATATTTTATGAATTCTATGTTTTTTATAAACATTGTTTGTCTCAGTAGCTTGTTCACATATGGCCAGAAGAATTTTCTGATATGAATCCTAGAAAATAAACATATTATTTAGTTAAAAACCTCTCTAATCACATGTACTCAGCTGTAATATCTTTTGTATTAAAAATTTAGATTTGGGTTTGTTATCAAATGCAAAATATTACATTAAGAATATTAGTATCAGGGCCAACAGGTAGTGTGGTGGTTAGGGCACTGGACTCCCACATGACTGATCCCAGTTAAGTCCTGGACCTGGTGGCTTCAAATTTAACACTGGGCATTTATGCATGTGTGCCCCAAATTCCAAGAGAACGGATTGCCACATGGTCATTTCCCCTGGTGGGGGGGAAGATTTCTTGATTTCTGTCTCTCTACTGAGTGCACGCTCGCTATAGCAAAAATCTCTCTCAAAAAAAAGAATATTACTATCTGGGAGCCAGCACATGACATGTTGGTTAAAGAGCTGGACTCCCATATGGCTGACCATGGTTTGAGTCTCTGAAATGGTGGCTTGTTTTCTCACTTTCCTATTCTCTCTTTCATAAATTAAAAAATAATAACAAATAAAATTAAATAATTCTTTAAAAAGAATATTCCTCTGTTAACCTTAAAAAAACTACTGCCATTTTATTTAGTTTTCAGATAGTAAACTATAATTAGTGTATTCTCATGTTGTACAGCTGGAGGTGTAGTGGTAAAGGCAGCTGAATCCATATGGCTAACTACAGCCTGACTCCTAGACCCAGTGGCTTGAAAGACATGCTGGGCATCTGTGCGTGTGTGCCTAAAATCCTGAGAGGAGAATGGAAATGGAATTGGGGCATGGTCATGCCCATAGGGCGTGCTTTCTCACTCACTCTCTCTCTCTCTCTCTATTTGGCAAGTGCACGTACCCTATAGCAAATAAAATAAATAAAATAATTTAAAAAATATATACGTATTTTCCCAGAGCTAAGATATGACTACAGTGTCCAGCCTCACGTTTAACAGGTCAAGCAATGCTGACCAGTAAAATACCAAAATATAAATTTGTAAATGAGTATTTTTCTTTTTAAATATTCAGACAGATTTTCTGTTTACTTTTTCTCTTTAAGATGTAATTATACGGATTTTCTAGCTGAACAAGAAAGAATGCTCTTCAATTATTATATTAGTAATGCATACTTACAGGGCTTTTGGAAAGAATTTCTAAAATGCTTTTAAACTTGGTTTTATGACAATTGCTGATATACGCAAATGTTGCTTTAATCACATGTGATGGAAAATGAGGTGGATTAGGAGCAGGATCCAAATCCCTAAAAAGAATTTTAGAGAAAAATGGCCATTTCAGAACAAAATTAGGAAGATAAAATCAGGCTTTACTGATAAACAAATGAACTTCCAAAATGAAAATTCAGATGATAATAACACCCAAATTTTGAAACTGTTTTTCTACTGAAAAACTCTACTTTTAATAAAATCACAAATGACATGTAACAGTCCACATATATCAGTCAGTATTTAAAATACTTTTCATCCTCTATGACTTAAACACTTCTAAACTATTTGCCTAAATAATCTTTTATGCAGTTGATGGCAACTCCACAAATGTGCCTCAGTATTTATTTCATGTCACCTTTGAATCAAAGCTTTATGCTAGTACTGTAAAACCAACAATATTTTAAGACAGGACAATCAAACACTAAACAGAATGAAATTATTTATGTGAAAGTACTTGTTTAGATATTATTGGGTCACTGGAAAAGTCATAATGTATTTTTCTCTATGTTTCTCTAAGCGAGAGTGTGTCATGACTTTTCTGACGACCCAGTATTACTATAGTAATATGACTTACTGGCTAGCACAGTAAGTCATATTAAAAGAGTAAAGGGTATTTTCAAGTAATTTATAATAAAGCTGGGAAAATAACTCTAACATTAATAAACAACCAAGGGAGTTTCACATTCAAAATAAACTGTACACCTAAGAAGCATGCTTCTGACAGCTAAAGGGAGTTACTGATAAGAAGAGAACCAGTAGCAATATCCAGAGGGAAAAAACTTCAAAGGACAACAGATGGAACAATGTTCAATATTACAGGAAGATTGAGAAGAAAACGATCATTAGATTTGCCAGGCGAGTGGTCAACTAGGAAGAGCAATTAATATAGGGAGTCCACAGTAAAAGTGAATAGGTCATTACTTCAACTTGAAGGTGCCTATTTTTAAGGAAACAAACTTTTAAAGAAGAATACATTTCTAAAAATTGAAATAGACATTTGAAGTTGTTAACCAACAAGCTTCCATAGGACATTGTGAAGCTGCAGCTAATTTTGTAAGTTTAAAACATGCGTACCCAGAAAAGTCACAGAGGTTAGTGCTTTGACTGGAACCAGGATTAGCTGGTTCGTGTAAAGTCATCAACAACTCCACCACAATCTCTGGTAAATTATTAATGAATAAATGGTCAATCTGCAAAGATAAAACATAAAAATATATTTAGCATTTTTATATTTGTGACTTTTAATCTCAATGGGTTTATGTTTTTGTTATTTCCAAGTAGTAGTTACGATTTTTTTTTTTAAAGAGAGATTTTTACAATAGGGCACATGCACTCTCGAGAGAGATAAGAGAGACAGAAAGTGAGAAATCACCCTCCAGGAGGGGATGGCCACACTGCAATCCCTTCTCCTCCATTCTCCTCTCAGGATCTTGGACATGAATACACATGCACCCAGCATGAGTTTAAGCCACCAGGTCCAGGATTCCAACTGCGGGTCGACTACATGGGAGTCCAGCGACATAACCATTATACCATCTGCTGGTCCTAAGAAGACTTTCTGTATGCTGGTAAGCATTACTTGAATTTAACACTCTGAATTAATATATCACTAGCAATTAAAAAAATATTTTAGAGTCAGCCGGTGGCAAGGTAATTAAAGCAGCCTGATCCCAGATGGCCAACTGTTCAGTTCGAGTCCAGGACCTACTGACTTAAAAAACATGCCGAGTGGGTGTTTATGCGTCCCCCCAAAAAATCCTGAGAAGATACTGGAGGAAAAGAGATTGTGGGATGACCATCCCTCTTGAGAGGTAATTTTTTACTTTCTCTCCTGCTCTCTCCTTGGCATGCACATGCACCTTAGAGCAAAATTGAAAATAAAAAATAAAAACAATAGCATTTTAAAGGGCAGAAACAATAAAATCATTTCAAAAGGTTTTTTTGTTGTTATTATTTCTTTTTTTTTATTCTTTTTTTTTTTTTTTTTAGAGGTTTTTGCTATAGGGCGCGTGCGCTCGCCAGACAGACAGAGAGAGACACAGAGACAGAAAGCGAGAAATCACCCCCCAGAGGGGATGGACACACTGCAATCCCTTCTCCTCCATTCTCCTCTCAGGATCTTGGGCACACATGCACATGCGCCTGGCGTGAGTTTTAAGCCACTGGGTCCGGGACGCGAACCACGGTTGACTATGTGGGAGTCCAGCGACACAGCCATTATGCTAACTGCTGGTCCCTTGATCATGTTATTTCTGATAAGAAACATGTCCACTTGTTTAAAAGCCAGTCAGGGACCAGCAGATGGTATAATGGTTATATCATTGGACTCCCACATAGTTGACCACAGTTCATGTCCCGGACCTGGTGACTTATAACTCATGCCAGCCACACGTGTTTGTGTGTCCAAGGCATGAAAGAGGATCCTCTTGGAATCCCAAGAGGAGACTGGAGGAGAAAGGACTGTGGCATGGCCGTCCCCTCTGGGGAGGTGATTCCTCGCTTCCTGTCTGTCTTTCTCTGTCTCTCTGGCGAGTGAATGTGCCCTATAACAACAATAACATCAATCTCTCTCAAAATAAATAAATAAATAAATGCAAGCCAATCAAAGGGAGATAACACCATAGAACCAAGAAAATTAATGGGTTTGTTATGCTAGTGACTACCACAAGTTAAATTTAATTGTAGAAATTATGAATATAGCTTTAAGATTTAAAGGCTTTTCTCAGACCAGTTGGGGGATTCAAAATTAGGTAGAGGTTTAAGCCATACCTGTTTGCCCAGTAAGTTTTCACCTTTGAGCATATCGTAGACTTTGGTGGCAGTCTCTCTCTGCTGTGCCATCCCACTGTCTCCTGTACCCTCATAAGCAAAGTAAGGAAGAATGTTTACAAGGATCTTTGGAAAGCAGTCTGTTAGAAGACTTTTCCATTCCTCTTGAATCTGATTGGCAATGGACTTCACCTCATCAAAATGACTTCTAATCACCAGATGTGGAATTAAAACCTTGTAACAAGATCTAAAAAATGTAAAAATTTAACATATATAACATATAACTTTTAAAACTAAAATATTATACTACAGTTCTTAAAATAACAAAATGCTTTGATATAATCAGCATTAGAGCATCACTTTTTATTAGATCATTAAATATTCTTATTGTGAGGTTGGCAGGTAGCATGGTAGTTAAGGGTGCTGGACTCCCACATGGCCTACCATAGTTTAATCCCAGACCTGGCAGCTTGCTTTCTCATTTTTTCTCTCTCCCCCTCTCTGGTCAAATTAAAATAAGTAAATAAATTAATAAATAAAGTTAAATAAATAATTCTTTAAAATATATAACTGTTGTAATTTTTACAAATGGGAAAATAAATTCTAAATAGTCATACTAAAAAAATAGTTCTTAGAATATACCAGCCTAACTCTGCAATCAAAAAAGTTAGACTTGAATTTAATTTACATTTTTAAAGATTTATTTATTTATTATTATTTTTTCACGAGTTTTGCCAGAGAAAGACAGTAAGTGGGCGAGGGGGTGGAGGGAGAGAGAGAGAGCGCAAGCGCGCCACCTCCAGATCCAGGACTTGAACCGCAGTTGGCCATGTGGGAATTCCAGTGCCTTAACCACCACGCCACCTGCTGGCCTCAAATTTTACATTTATTTCTTTTGCATGAAAATTAATGTAAAGTTATTGAAAAATAAAATGTGAAAGCAATGTATAAAATCAAAGAATAAATATATATGCTGGTTATTGCCAAAATGAATAATGAAGATCACTAACTTTTGTATGAATATACCTTTTAAAGCAACTATCTACTAACTTTTTATAATCTATGAAAATGCAGAAAGCTCTATTATAGACGGCTGAAACTCATTCACTACATGCTACATGTAAAATGTCTAGCAAAGACCCTAATACAAAGTGTGCTCAACAAATATGAGATGCCTGATGCCTCATCAGCCTGGTAGCTATATATCTCAAATCCTTTCTCTCCAGAGATAGAGTTGGCAAAATGAATGCTTTTACATTAAACTTCTAAGTCTAATACAAGTAATGACTAAATAGCTGTTTAGGTAAGCAACAGAAAAGAATAAGGCAGAAATAATTAGCCACTAGTCATTTGTTTTTTATTTTTTACTAAAGGAAAGATGATCAAATATTAAAGCTAAAAAGAACCAAAAAGATGTCCTTGTGTAACTGCCATACTTTGCAAACTAAAAAAACCAAAGCACAGGGGGTGGTTATTTAGCTTGCCCAAAGTCACATGGCTGCTGACAAGCATAGCTAGGAGCAGATTCTAAGTCCAGTGATTGTCTCCTGTACATTCTCACCAAAACAAGCTGTCTTGTTTCTCATACTATGAAGCCTCCCACCTGTGTTTCTGTGTCCATACAGGTGGCAGTGATGAGGCAGGGAAAAATGCCAAACATGATTCCTAAACGTAACATATTTCACAAATGCCATGTATAAACCTACCTATAGAAATCTTCAACATTTGTATAGTTTAATAAAATAAAAGGAAAAGAAGATAAGCTGTATTCAGTATCTTGAAGATTTAGCCATTCTAAAACCAGGTAATCTAAATGAGAAGCCATGAAATCTTCTAAATGTCTATATCCAAAAGTTTCAGAAACTTTCTCTAAAACCTGCACAAACCAAAAAAGAAAAACATTTAAATTCTTGTTACAGCAATATTATTTACAGTAGGACCTTGAAACATTCATTTAACCTTTTTATACATTGATTTCCTCATTTATAAGATTAAGACAATAAAGAGGAAAATGAGGACATTACACCAATTTTTTAAATTTAAAATCTGCAGTATCTGGTACATTTCAAACCCTTAATACATGTTAATAAAAACTTGACAATATGTTACCCTTTCTACTATTTTATTATATCTCAAAGGAAGGTTTAAAGTGAAATTATTCTTCTCAGTCTTAAACCCAAATAAGAAAAATCTAAACACTGTATACCACTTAAAATCATGGCCAACTGTAGTTTGAGTCCCAGACCTGACGGCTTACTTTCTCACTTTCCCTCTCTCTCTCTCTCTGGTCAAATTAAAAAATAGTAATGATAAATTACATTAAATAATAATTTTAAAAAAGATGAACTTGTCTAAACCTGATTACCTACAGATCATCCTAAGCCAGGCTGGCATCATGTGATATATCCTCCTACTGACTTACCATGGAGAAGTCTGTAACAGACAGGCCTGGAGCTCTGCAAACCATCAATGCTAAGGCGGTGGGAAAGGGCAGGGGCCAACATTCTCCAACACTCTGCTGATACAATCACAAGTCTCGGACCCCAGTCCTCTGCTCTTGATCATATGACTTAAAAGCTTCTTAGCTCTAAAACTTTACCTCTGGCCTTGCCAGATCCCAGTGTGCCACCCTTGATTCTACTCTTACCTCCCTGTGATTCCCTTAATAAATGCTATTCCAGAAGGCTTGGTCTGTGAAATAAAGGTTCAATTATTCATTCATTCTTGTTATTTCCAAAGTTATCCAAAGAAGACTATTAAAAAATATTCATCCACATATACCTTTTTCACAAGGAGAGGATCTAATCCATTCTCTTTCACAGATTTGCACAGGGCAAACAAAGCCTGTTTTTCACAGACAGGGCTACAATATAAAACCACTGCTATCATCATCAGTAAGACAGATTTTCTATTATAAGTCTCATCCAAAAGTTCATGGTTCTGAGCACTGTGGGGCTTCAAAAGAATTAAAAAAAAATAATGTACTGTAAATATTTAAACATTTCAAAAGAACCAATCAGGCTGAAATCAAAGAAACATAACAACATTTGAGTCACCTGTGAACAGTTTTAATCCTACAATGATGAAGCTAATAGTAAAGATTTTGAGAAAATGTTGTTTTCTAGGTTGAAAATGACTACTCTTCATAAGCTTTTATGGAAAGAACTGACAAAGGAAAGTGTTTATAATAATCTTTTCCAATCTATTTAAATTGTTTTTCTTTTTAAAATTTTGCCAGAGGGTGTGTGTGCTCTTTGGAGAGAGACACACAAAGAAAGACAGAAGCCAGAAAGCACCCTCCATGGGGCACCATCACATGGCAAGCTCTTCTCCATTTCTCCTTCCTTTTGGGATTTCGGGTACGCACACATGTCCAGTGTGTTTTTCAAACCGCCAAGTTGGGGATTCGAACCATGGCATGAGTTCAACTACATGGGATCCAGCGGCCTTAATTAAACATGAGGCCATGGGCTGGCCCTACTGAAATCCATTTTCTAAATTTACATTTTTCCACCAATTATCCTCAGTTTAAGACTATCATAGGTATTTTTCCAGTCTATTTGTTCCATGAGCGAATGAGAGGCAACACTCCCAACAGGATACTGATCCACTCCAACCCTTCAGTCAGCTCTGGATCATGGGCAAGTGTGTTCCCAGGGTTCTCAGGGAGGTCTCCAAACCTGAACCAAGAACTTACCATGGGAATGCCTTATAGAGCGTTTCATTTTATCAGTGCACTACTGTCTGATCCCTGCTGTTACAGACTTGATAGTCATTTAGTTAATCATCTCAGATCCTTTTTTCAGAAACAAATCAGGGCATAAATAAATAAATTTGAACACTAAAACAATGTTTTATCATTTTTTATAAAAGCATTTATTCCAAGACCAGCAGTTGGCGTAATGGCTATGTCGCTGGACTCCTATGTAGTGGAACGCGGTTCGAGTCCTGGACCCGGTGGCTTAAACTCATGCGTGCATGCGTGCGCAAGATCCCAAGAGGAGAATGGAGGAGAAGGGATTGTGGTGTGGCCACCCCACTGGAGGGTGATTTTTCGCTTTCTGTCTCTCTCTGTCTGTCTGGCAAGCACACACTCCCTATAGCAAAAAACTTTCAAAAAAAAAAATTTTTTTTATTCCGCAGAGAAATGTGAAAATCAAAAGGTCCACTGGAAAAACAAACTAACAAGACCAGCCCTTGCCATGGTGACTGAAGCAGCTGAATCCCTCTTGGCTGACTGGCTCAAGTCTTGGACTTAGTAGTTTGAAAAGCACATCTGGCACATGTGTGTGTGTACCCCAAATCCTAGAAGGAGAATGGAGGAGAAGGGACTGCAGTATGGCCATTCCCTCTGGGGGGGTTGATCTCTCACTTTCTCTCTTGCTCTCTCCAGTAAGTAAATGCGCCCTACAGCAAATTAAAAAGATGAACAAACAAAAAAACCCAAGATAATCTGATCCTGTGTTAAGTCTCTTTCTCAATCCATTTCTCCCTACAATCATTTATTCTCATTAGCTTTTTTTTTGTTGTTTTTTGCTATAGGGAGTGTGTGCTTGCCAGACAGACAGAGAGAGACAGAAAGCGAGCAAACACCCCTATCTGGGGGGATGGCCACACTGCAATCCCTTCTCCTCCATTCTCCTCTTGGGATCTTAGACACACATGCCCGGCATGAGTTTAAGCCACTGGGTCCAGGACTCGAACCACGGTCGACTATGTGGGAGTTCAGGGACATAGCCATTACGCCGGTCCCAATCCTCATTAGCTTTTAATCATACCTTACACAAAATAATTTTCTTCATAAAAAAGCCATTTATACTCCCAAGAAAACCTAAAATGAATTTTATTTTCCCCTACAAAAAATGCTACATAGAAGGTGAACCAAATGAAATTGCTGGACCAATCCAGTAGCACAATGGTAATGTGCCACTCGAGAGAAGCCAGATCCCACATGGCAACCACAGTCCAAATCCCCAGCCACGTCAGCCTGAAACAGATCATGGAGTGACCAGACTTTGGAGCGTGCTTTTCTCTCTCTTCTCTCTCTCTCTTAGGCGCACATGCATGCTCTATAACAAAGGGGAAAAAAAAATAAAGAAATCACTATTATTCAACACATTCTGACCTACAAATAATATAATTTCATTCAATTCATACTGTTGTATTAGAGTAGCTTCATATTGTGAACGGGTAATGTCTTATGCCAAACTTGGTATAGTAAAATATAATATACAGCGTATTTGGTATAGTAATATCAGCACATTCATAGAAAGCATATGACAATAGCAAATAAATATTTCTAAAATTACCATCTCTTTCATTCCTTCCTGAACTTGCAAGTACGCATTTTCAAAAGCTGTTTGCTGAAGATTCAAAGGCAGTGCTTTCAATACCCTGGAAGAATCTCCTTGTTTCATATCTTGGAATAATCTTTTAAAAGAAAAAAAAGTAAAACCCTTTTTTTACTTCAAATTTTACTTTCCAAAGAAAATAACAACAAAATTAAAGTACTCTGTAAAATAGGCTAACATACTAGCTCTGTTTTCAAATGACTAATGAGATCTGAGTCTCATTTAAAGAAGTTCAAACCAATTGCTTAGTATTGGGATTCTTAAAATATAATCTCTTTTTTCCTGGAACTGAAAGTTTTATAAGATCTTTTAACTATCACCCAAATTTGAACAGTATGGAACTTATACTAGTCAGAAAAGGTTTATGGTCTCCTGGTTAAACACTAATTAAAGAGTTTACAGATTCCTGGGAACCAGCAGTTAGCGTAATGGCTATGTCGTTGGACTCCCATGTAGTTGACCGCAGTTGGCGTCCTGGACCCGGTGGCTTAAAACTCATGCCAGGCACGTATGCGTGCGTGCCCAAGATGCCGAGAGGAGAATGGAGGCGAAGGGATTGCGGCGTGACCATCCCCCCTGGGGGTGTTTCTTGCTTTCAGTCTCTATCTGGCGAGCGCACGCACCCTATAGCAAAAAACCTCTCAAAACAAAACAAAACAAAACAAAACAAAAAAAACACTCATTTATTTTACAAATAAATATTGAGCACCTACCATATGACAAGTATTGCATTAGGTGCTACAGTTATAGCAATGAAAAGAATAGACAGAAGTCGGTGCTTTTTAGGAGACTAAATCCATGCAGAATGGGAAGAAGTACATGTGTGTAACTACAATGAATATTTTGGGACCAGCAGATGGCGTGATGGTTACATCACTGGGCTACCATATAGTTGACCACACTTTGAGTCTCAGAGGTAGGTGGCAGCTTAAAACTCACTCGGGGCATGTGTGCGTACATGTCCAAGTCCCCAAGAAGAGAATGGCTGAGAGGGTACTGTGGCATGGCCATCCCCCCAAAGGGTGATTTCTCGCTTTCTGTTTCTATCTCTCCAGTGAGCACTTGAGCCCTATAGCAAAAATCTCTTTGAAAAAAACAAACAAAAGAAATAATGAATATTTCAGATGTCTTCAAATATAATCAATGCTACAGAGAAAAATAAAGCAAGTCAGTGCTTTATTAATAGGGAGTACAAAGTGGAGATTTTATAGAAGAAGGTTACAATTTTAGAGTTTTTGGCTCGAGGGTACAAACACTTGTCAGGGAGACAGAGAGAGAGGAAGAACAGAAGGCACTGCCGGGTGAAAGGTCTTACTGCCCCTCTCTTCTGTCTCTCCATCCTTTTTAAGATTTTGGGCACATGAATATACATGCCCCATGTATTTCTCAAACTGCCAGGTCCTGGTTTCAGATCTTGCAGTTGGCCATGTTGGATCTAGCTGCAATAACCACCAGGCCAGAGCTGGCCCTAATTTGGAATTTTAAAATCAATCTGACAGAGGCCAGCAGGTGGTTTGCTGATTAAGGCATTAGACCCTCCCACATGGCTGACTGTGGTTCAACTCCTGGATCTGGTATTAGACCCTCCCACATGGCTGACTGTGGTTCAACTCCTGGATCTGGTAGTTTGTTTTCTTATTTTTTTTCTCTCTCTCTTCTGTAAGCACATGTGTCACAATAAAATTTTAAAAAAAGTAATAATAAAATTAAATAAATCATTCTTAAAAAAAAATGACAATCTGATAAACATACAGTACTTAAACTAACATTAGCTTATTCAGGTACTCAAACACAAAGCAGATAGCCATGACATAATCATTCCAGTGCCAAGTAAATATAGTTAGCAAAATGTAAAATGTGCCAATTAGCATTTTATAAACTCACATACAATCATGAAAATATCCCAACATTATACTTCTCCCTTAAGTGGTAATAAATACACTTCACTCAAGTCAACCACGGGCTGCCTCTCTGTCCCAACAATAGGTAGTGACTTTATCTCAAGAAGCCATAGAGTTTTCACTTAAAAATGAGGAGAATAATAGCATCTAAGTAACAGAATTGTCAGATTAACAGTGAACCTATGTACCAGGCCAGTGTATATTCTCTAAGGGTCCGCTATGCTTACTATCACAACTAGTGAGCTGTGACTGTGCTACACACGGCATTACTATCTGCAGCATCCCAGATACTTTATGAATGCTCGACCTATTACCTATCGATGGACTCTGCAGCCAACATGCGAACTTGGTGATGATTATCAGCAAGAAATTGTGGAAATACTTGATTTACAGGAACGTCTTTTCCCATTACATTAAGAATGGCCCATTCTGAATAAGGATCAGCCTGTAGGAAATGAACGATTGAGGTTAAATATGAAATATTAAGAGAAAAGTCACTCATTAAAACAGAAACAAAGATTGCTTTAAAAATTTCAGTGAAGACTTTACTAAGAAAAAGAACTTACCTCAAGCAAAGTTTTTAGACACTTTACTAGTGCCAGTCTTACAGAGAATGTGCATTTCCTCTCCTTTGTCAAATGCCTGAAATCAAGTAAGTGTTTCAATGTCAAATAAACATTCCACTAAAAGCTATCAGAAAAAAATCACTGCATATTATGGTTATTAGGGGTTGCTCTCAGACTTCTTGTGAGGGCAACAGACGGTATGGTACTTAAGTGCTAGACTCCCACATGGTTGACTGCAGTATATGTATACGCGCGCATATGTGTGTGTGTATAGAGCGAGTACATATACACACATGTGAAAAAAAGATAGAGAGAAATGAACCACATGGTCTCATCCTGCGGCAATCCCCTTCCCTCTGTCTCCAATTCTTTAGGATTCTGGGAAGCACATATGTGCCTAACATGTTTTCAGGTCAGTCCAGGGATCTAAACCCACAGTTTGTCAAACGGCTCCTGGCCTTGCAGGACACTTGGATTACGGCTGAACCATAGCAACTAGGCCTACATATCAAAGATATTCAAAACATGCAGGGATGTGACCAACAGATGGCATAACTCACTGGACTCTCACTTAGTTGACTATGGTTCCAGTCCCGGACCTAGCGGCTTAAAACTCACACCAGGCACATATGCATGAGTGCCCAAGATCCCAAGAGGAGAACGGAGGAGAAGGGATTGTGGAGTGGCCATCCCCCATGGGGGGTGATTTCTCGCTTTCTGTCTCTCTCAGGTGAGTACACACGCCCTATAGCAAAACTCTCTCTTAAAAACAAATAAACAAACAAAAAATCCTACAGCATTCCAGCATTAATGTTTATTAAGGTAAAGTGTGTAGTCCTAAACAAACAAAAAAATCTGTGGGGGGAATATACTCAATAGTTTAGAAAGTCAAGCCATAAGGAAAAAAATCAATGTAATTCTTCAATTAAACAAGGCAATACAAATTATATTTTCCTATCGTTAAAACATGTATATGGGGGGGACCAGCAGGTGGAGTGGTGGTTAAGGTGCTGGACACTCCCACATGGCTGACCACGGTTCAAGTCCTGGACCTGGTGGCTTGCTTTTCTCACTTTCTCCCCCCACTCCCCTCTGGTAAAATTAAAACATAAATGAATGAATAAAAAATAAAATAATTCTTTAAAAAAAACATATATGTGGTTACACAGGAGAATGGGAAGAAATCAGTTACACAGAAATGTTAGTAAAATGTTAGTAAAATGTTCGCATTAGTATCCAAATGTAGCAAAAGAATAAAACTAAACAAAACAGAGTCTACCTACCAAAATGCTCCAATCACGGTAAGAAAATGTCCTTGCGCATCCCTTGTGCTCTCAGTGTCCATATTGCCTTGACCTAGGTTTGTCACTACAGGAAGGACATGGCTTAAAACTGCTTTACAAACATCTTGGTCACGACGGTACAGAGAACACACGTTGCTGCAGTGAAAAAAAGTTTCCCTTCTAAGCTTAACAGAATGTATCAGTTACCTAATAAATTTAAAGGGAACATAATATAGTTTTAATCTCTTACGATAGGGGTTTCAGAAGTTCAACAACATCTTCCATTGGCAAGGGATATTCTTCTCTGGGAAGCTCCTTTAAAAGCACTAGATACTAAGATGGTAAGGAGGAAAAAAAATCAGTTTTCATGCATCATTTATTTTAAAAAGTATATATATGTAATCATCAACTCATATACAGAGAAAGAGAGAGAAAATTTTAAATGAGAGTATATAGTTTACAAAGGCTTTGAAATCAGGGCAGCAGGTGGTGTAGTAGTTGAGGCACTGAACTCCCACATGGCCAATTGCAGTTCGGACCTGTGACTTGCTTTCTCACTTTCCTTCTCTCTCTCTCTCTGGTCAAATTACAAATGAATAATAATAATAAATAAAATTAAAGAAATAATTTTTTAAAAAATGCTTTAAAGTCAAACAGATCTAGATTCAAATCTCTGCACTTCAATCTTAACTTGTGTGGTTAAAAAATTTGATGTGGGATCAGTAGGTAGTATAGGGGTTGAGGGGTACTAGATTTTCACATGTCCATCCACAGTTCGAATCCCAGACTTGGTAGCTTGAAACTCATGCCAGGTGTGTGTGCTTGAGTGCCCAAGATCCCGAGAGGAGAGTGAAGAAGGGACTGTGGCATGGCAATGTCTCCTGTGGAGTGATTTCTCACTTTCTGCTTCTGTCTCTCCAGTGAGCACACATGCCCTATAGCAAAAATCTCTCACAAAAGAAAAACAGACTTACTCTATATCATGTAGGCCCTTTGTACTCTCATCTCTAAAATGGGGATATATCATTTACCTAATCAGATAACTGTGAGGTTTAGAGAAAAATAAGTATAAAGGTTTAATTCCAATTTTTGAATTCAATAAATGACTTTACTATGGCTACAGTTAAGAGTTTGAGCAAGAATCTGAAACTTTATTATGTTCTAATCTTTTCAAAATAATGTTTGCATGTAAGAGTTCAATGCTTAAAAACTATTCCATTGGGACCAGCAGATGGTGTAGCAGTTATGTCGTTGGACTCCCACATGGTTTGTCTAGGACCCAGGGGCTTGAAACTCAGGCCAGGCTTGTGTACATGCATGCCCAAGATCCTGGGAGGAAAATGGAGGAAGAGGAATTGCAGTGTGGCTATCCCCCCGGGGAGTGATTTCTCACTTGCCCTATCACTGTGTCTGTCTCTCCTCACCTCCAGTGCACACGCTCTAAGGCAAATAAAAACTAGGAAAAAAAAAAAAAAAAAAACCAAAAAAAAAAAATCCCAAAACTATTCTACTTATGAATTTTGGAAAGCAGAGAAACTCATGGACAGAGAAGAAGATAATCTATTGATCAATGAATACAGAGGAGTTTTCGGCAACTACCACTTATGAAAGTAGTTATAACTAAGTGGCCAGTTTTGGGGCCACTTTCTAGCTATACTAAGAAATCATAACAACTTTCCCCCCCTATTAGCTATTATAAATGTACAAAAAGACATTTCTTTTTTTGGAGAGGTTTTTGTTATAGGGCACATACGCTTGCCAGAAAGACAGAGGCAGAGAGATAGAAAGCAAGAAATTCCACCCCTCCCCCAGGGGGGATGGCCACGCCACAATCCCTTCTCCTCCATTCTCCTCTCGGGATCTTGGGCACGCATGCACATGGGTCCAGTGTGAGTTTAAGCCACCGGGTCCGGGACTCAAACCACAGTCGACTACATGGGAGTCCAGTGACATAGCCATTATGCCAACTGCTGGTCCCCAAAAAAGACATTTCTAATATTTCTCAAGTATTAAAAAAATTTAAATGTCCCTTTTCAATTATTTGACATGGAGTCGTGTGTGCTATTATTGAATGTTGTGAAGTGACTTTAAACATCAAAGTATTAAGAAAAAGCATAGAACCTATCCCCTTGGTTGTAGAGACTTTACTGGAGTGTTTGCTGGAGCTGAAGGCAGGGTAAGATCAAACTTGTTTGCTGGTACTAAAAGATCATGTTCACCATAGCTGGAATCATGACTAGGGACTCCATCAGAGACTCCATCTGCATGCTGGCTGTTACCAAAGGTTCTAATTAAAGACTCAAAAGGTACATTGCCAATTTGCCACTGAGGATGTGACATAGCATACACCTAACCACTTGCTGGGCCAGGTTTACTAGGTCTGGGGTTAAGGAGTGAGCCACATGGTCCAGAGATTATTTACACATAAGATTACTGAGTAAAGGGAAAGTATATTGAGGTTAAGCAAGAAGCTGTATTTTACTGCCAAAAACAGGAATTATAAATTTGGACAGAGAAATAAACAAACCCTGAGATGTTAGAACTGAGTTGAAGATATCTTTCAGGAAGATGGATAGAAAGGGTGAGGGCAGGAAAAGGATAACTTTTATAATATTCTCAGCAAATTATAAATCTAATCACAAGGCAAAATATCAGATAAACCCAAAAGAGAGGCTCTATAGAGAATGACTACTGAAAAATATGAAGGTTAGGAAAGATTAAGGAATTGTTTCAGACTGAAGGAGAATGAACAGATTTCACAACTAAATGCAGTGATATAATTTCCTGGTTTCGATGATTATACTGGGGCTATATAGAAGAGAGTATTTAATCTCAAAATGGTTCAAAAAATTACTTGTGTATGTGTACATGAGTACAGACAGAAAGAGAGGAAATATTCAGGCAAATGGGCTAAAATGTTCACTGTAAAAGCTTATGAGGGGAGCTGGCAAGTGGCATGGTGGCTAAGGCTCTGGATTCCCACATGGCTAACTGCAGTCTGAATCCCGGACCTGATGGCTTGCTTTCTTGGTTTCCCTTTCTCTCTGGTCAAATTAAAAAATAATAACAAATGGAATTAAATAAATAAATAAATGTCTCTTTTTTTTTTTTTTTTTTTTGTAAAAAAGCTTATGAAGGGTTTTTGGGTGTCCTATGTAGTATTCTTGTAACTTTAAAGTGTCACTTTAAAATTATATAAAATAATGAAAAACATATAAACAAAGTCCCAAGATAAGATTCAGACTTCAAACACAATGTTTCAGATTTAGTCTAAAATAATTTATAACAATCAAATTATACAAAAAGAGAATAAATCTATCCAAAACTCATGCATGTTTTAATGTTTTAGAATCTACGTAAATTGTTTTTATAGCACATTAAAACTGTATTCTTTTTTGTTTTGTTTTGAGAAGTTTCTGCTATAGGGCGTGTGTGCTTGCCAGAAAGACAGAGAGACAGAAAGCAAGAAATCACTCCCCAGGGGGGATGGCCACACTGCAATCCCTTCTCCTCCATTCTCTTCTTGGGATCTTGGGCACGCATACACATGCGTCTGGCATAAGTTTAAGCCACCAAGTCTGGGACTCGAACCATGGTCGACTACATGGGAGTCTAGTAACATAGCCATTATGCCAACTGCTGGTCCCTTATTCTACAAGTAGTTTCAGATTCATTTCTCTAAGAAGCAATTTCAAGTCTTTAAGGATACTATGTGACTGTTACATGTAAGCCCATAACACTTTGTCAGTATCATCAAATAGAATCAAAGAGCTTCTTATGTTACTTAACTTACCATGTGTAGGTGGAGTGATTTAGTAGGGTCTAGCATGCTAGTATCAATTAACATTAATAATTTCCTCCGAATATCAGCTGCTCTAAATGACACAGTAGTGTTCTGAGCAGTAGTTACGCACATACACAAGAATTTGAGCATGTCTAAAAAAAGTAGATCTTGCTTTGACAGATACTCTTCAGCTAAAGGATTCATGGCACCTAAAATTCAAAAGAAGTATATAAGGGAAAAATGTTAAGAAGAAATTAATTACACACTAAAAACTTCAAAACTCTTCTCGAAAGGTCACTCCAGAAAAATAAAAAAATATGCAAAGTGGGGTCGGAAGGTGGCAATGGTGGTTGGTTAAAGGTTGCTGGATTCCCATATGGCTGACCGTGGTTTGAGTCCTGGACCCAGGAGGTTGCTTTCCTACTTTCTTACTATCTCTCTCTGGTCAAATTAAGAAATCGTAACAAATGAAGTTAAATAAAATATTTCTTTAAAAAATACAGAAAAATCTACATAGACAAATATTTACTGTAGTGATAGTTATTACAGGGAAACAAAAGCATAAAAATTTTTGGCAAAATATTTTCAGTAAACTATGTACTTATGATTGTATTATGAATCTATGAAAAGTATGATTATCAACACAGGTAGTTATAAAAATGATTATCATTGGGAACCAGCAGTTAGCGTAATGGCTATGTCGCTGGACTCCCACGTAGTCGACCGCGGTTCGTGTCCCGGACCCGGTGGCTTAAAACTCACGCCGGGCGCGTGTGCGTGCATGCCCAAGATCCCGAGAGGAGAATGGAGGAGAAGGGATTGCGGCGTGACCATCCCCCCTGGGGGGTGATTTCTTGCTTTCTGTCTCTATGTCTCTCTCTGTCTGTCTGGCGAGCGCACGCGCCCTACAGTGAAAATCTCTCCAAAAAAAAAAAAAAAATGATTATCGTTAATGTTAAACAGATGAGCTATGAAAGGTATGTGAATGTTGATGCTGATCACAACTCTGAAAGGATCTATACAAAAATAAAAGAAAAAGGTTAAGTGCTAGCATTATTAGTGCTTTTTCACTCTCCTGCTTTCTGTTGTCCAAATAATTTATCATATGCCTTTATTTCTGTAACAATCATTTTAAAGTATTCCTATGAATTATAAGATAGAAAACTCATAAATTCAATTAAAAGTCAGAGATATTGGGACCAGTAGTTAGCATAATGGCTATTCGCTGAACTCCCATGTAGTCAACCATGGTTTACGCCCCGGACCCGGTGGCTTAAACTCACCGTGGGTGTGTGTGCGTGCGTACCCAAGATCCATGGAGGAGAAGGGATTGCGGCATGGCCATCCCCCCTGGGGGGTGATTTCTCACTTTCTGTCTGTGTCTTTCTGGCGAGCGCACGTGCCCTATAGCAAAAATCTCTCCCCCCCCCCAAAAAAAAAGAAGTCAGAGCTATTTAAAGTATATTAGAAATGTAATAAAATGTAATAATCCTAATATACTATGCTAAGGGAAAAAAATGAGCATATAATTGATTATTAATGAGGCCTTTGGGGTCTGGCAGTGGCATAGTAGCTGGAGGCACTGAACTTCCATATGGTTGACCATGGTTCAAGTCCCAGACATGACAGCTTGCTTTCTCACTCTCTCTCCGTCCCTCTCTGGTCAAATTAAAAAAAATAAATAAAATTAAAAAAAAAAAAAAAAGAGGCCTTTTATAATAATACCAAATTAGTTTTAAGAGGCAAAATAAATCCCCAAAAGTAATTATGTATTACCAATAGCATTTTGATTCTCTCCAAATTCATTTCCATCACTAACACTATTAGTAAGGTGATCATCGAACAGATTCATGGATGACTGATCCTCTGACTCCATTAGGTTTTCATCAGTATCATCTTCTGTTGATTCTATTTCTCCATAGTCACATGGCTTTTTGATAATGAATGCCTTCAAAGAAGAGAAACAAGATTTTCTGTTCAAGGTGGCCTCTTTAAGAAGCAGGCTGTAGTTAAAATTCCCCTAATCAAATAATTCAAGAGTCAAATATAAGTGTGAATACTACAGGATTATTTCTACTGTCCAACAATAGGAACGTGGATATGCAGAGTAACATAAAGCTTTAATTTCTTCTATTAAGTTTTACAATACCCAAAATTGATGAGTGTGTGGAGAAAAGTATAGATCAGTGTCACTATTTCGGGGAACAACAATAAAAAAATGCTCCTTCAAAAAGTAAAATTCACATTTCTGTTGAAAAGTGAGTCCACTACTAGAATTTATTCTATATCCTTCACATGCATAATAGACAAAATAAAAGTACAAGAATGTTTTCTGCAGGACTTTTTGTAACAAATGTTTTAGAAGCCACTTGAAATATGAAGACCACATGAGCTAAAAAATACACACATATTTATGTTTGTATACACACTCACATACTCACATACACTATTCTCATACAGTGGAATACCATGAGCTACCAAATAGAATATATAGCTTCTAAAATTAGTATTATGACATAGAAAAAAATGACCATGGTTTATCATGAAATTAAAAAAATCCAATTACAGAATATTTTCTCACTCGATAGATATTGAAGTTACTTATATCTATTATGTGTGCCAGGAATTGTTTCAAACAACAGCATAAATTTTGGCATAAATTCATTTGTATAGAAAAAGAAAAATAGTATAATAAAAATTTATTGTTTGTCTGACAAGGCTTTTGTTTTGTTTATTTCTAGAGAGATTTTTTGCTATATGTTGTGTACACATGCCAGAGAAACAGAGAAACAGAAGTGAGAACTATTCCCCTAGGAGGATGGCCACACTGCAATCCCCTCTCCTTCATTCTCCTCTTGGGATTTTGGGCACGCATACAAACGTGCCTGGCGTTGAGTTTCAAGCCACTGGATCCAGGACTCAAACCACGGTCAACTACATGGGAGTCCAGCAATGTAACCATTATGCAATCTGCTGGTCCAGGTTTTTGTCTTTTTTAAGAAGAGAGGAGTGGTGATTAAGGCACTGGACTCCCACATGGCTAACTGCAGTTTAAGTCCCAGACCTGGCATCTTATTTACCCACTCCCTGTTCCACCCTCCCACTGTGAGTGCATATGCCCTATAGCAAATTAAAAATAATAATGCTTTAAACAAAAAAAGAAAAGAGAATTATTTTGAATTTTGACCCAGTGCTAACACAGAAATAGATCTGAGCCTAGATGATTGTTCTGAACCTTTCAGTCTAGTATTTACTGAGAAACTAAATGCCAGACACTATGCTAGGTTCTGATATTAAGAAGCAATCAAGGGACCAGTAGTTAGCGTAATGGCTATGTCACTAGACGCCCATGTAGTTGACCGCGGTTAGAGTCCTGGACCTGGTGGCTTAAACTCATGCTGGGAGCATGTATGTGTGTGCCCAAGATCCTGAGAGGAGAATGGAAGAGAAGGGATTGCGGTGTGGCCATCCCCTAGGGGTGACTTCTTGCTTTCTGTCTCTTAGTCTCTCTCTATCTTTCTGGTGAGTGCACATGCCCTATAGCAAAAACCTCTTAAAAAAAAAAAAAAAAAAAAAAAGAATCAAATAACTTCCATTCAAACTAAAAGACTTTATTTAATTTCCAATTTAGAAAAATATGCCATATATTGTGAGATGCATCCCCATTTAAGGGATTTCATTAAAAAAAAAATAGGCTCTTAGAATAAATGAAAAAAGGTAATAAAACTGGATGCATACTTACTAAGCTTTTGCAGATATCTGCAATATCATTCATTAGCTTCGATGTTAACAATCGCAGGAAAAAGCCAGATACAATTTTATTTGGATTCTGCTGTAATTAAGACAATGAAGTAAGCACACACACACACACACAAACAAGTATTCTTAAAAGATATTTTCTGTATTTTGAAGAAAATGGAGGTAAGGAGTTTACTATATAATGTCAAAATATAAGCTGCCTCAAAAACATTAACCTCTTTTATTAGATTAATAAAACTATAGCATGTATCTTTGTTTTCAAGTAACATTAAAGTGCCATCTACTGACCCTAAACATAGGTAAGATATAATTTATTCTCCCATTACTCTTGTTGCCACTTATACTACAAGTCGTAAAAACATACTACAAATCCAAAAATATATGTAGATAATCTTGATATGTAGCAATGTATTTAATAGTATCTTTCAAAGATATTTCCGATTATAATTAACACTCTTGCTCAGTCAGCTACTCTACAAGGCTGCTCCAAAAAACAAAACCAAAAACAAAACCCTCAAAGATTATACATAATAGAACTCTTGCTACTAAGTGTTGTAAGATAATCTGGGGAAAAGATTATGGTGGAGTTGTTATCTTTGTGATGCTTACTAGCTGCAGTAGTCAACAAATAATTAATATTTGTGTAATTTTCATAAAGGTGGTAAGACTGTCTCAGAAACCTTCCTGAAATGATGAAATTCCTTTCATGAGAAACTCAAATTATCTACTGCTCAAATTAACAAATTCCTCTGGATATTACCTTTATTTACCACTCAATTTAATTTTAAATCAATTTATAAACTTATGGACCAAAAAAACCAGTAACACCACCAACCATTAATCAACACCATTAATGGGCTATATTGTCAAGGAGGAAGAATATCTTACCTTAGTACAGTTAGATAAGCAACTTGTAAACAAATGCATCATATTTCTCAGTGAGCCAATTCTGGATTCCTCATTTGTCTTATTTTTAAACAGAGTGATACTTTCCCCTGCACACTGCATTAGAGACTATTAAAAATACAAGGAAAAGTCAAATTCCAGTTTAAATTTCAGTTTAGAATTGCTTTATAAAATTCCCCTTAAAAGATAAAATTAGGCATATTTAGAAGTTATAGATGGTCATATACTAGAATTAAAAATTAGAGACTACTGAAAAAAATGACAAATCTTATTACTTGTTCTTTTTTGTAAATCACCACTGACAGAGTAGTACCAAGAGATTTAAGTTTCCCACTTAAAGCCCACTTGATTAATATACTTAATCAAGATTCTTTAAAATAAAATAATCGCAGAGAACTCTTTTTTTGAGACATTTTTGTCTTAAAAACATGTGTTCACTGGAGAGTGAAAGACAGAGAGACAGAAAGCAAGAAATCACTTCCCAGGGGTATGACCATGCTAAATCCCTTCTCCTTCATTCTCCTCTCAGGATTTTGGGCACACATACATGTGCACCTGGAGAGTTTCAAGCTCCTGGGTCCGGAACTTGAACCATGGTGGACTACGTGGGAGTCCAGAGATGTAACCATTATGCCATCTGGTGATCCGGCAGAGAAAACATTTTAAAGTACAGATAAAATTCAGATTTTATGCTGAGACTGAAATTAATTAATTTATTTAATATATTTATAGTTGGTTTATAATAATTTCAAATCTTAGGAGGGACACGTAGTATTTTTTCTCAAATTGCATATATCAAAGAAAAAGGGTTAATCTATATAAAATTTTATACTGTCTATACAAAATAACAGTTTTCCCAGACGTATATTTCATTCATATTTATCTGGAACTTTATTAGCATAAGTTCTCTTACCTTGGCTTTTTGGAATAATTCTGATTTATATGCTTCCTCTTCAGCCATTACACCCACATAACAATAGCAGCCAAGGACACCCACCAAAAGACTTGAACACTGGACAAGCACTTCTGAATTTGTAGTCTTAAAGCAAATCATAAGTTAAAAAAATACATTTCAGAAATAATGTTGGGTATTCCAGAATTATCTTTTCTAAAAATTCTATGTACATATTAAGAAACAGAAGTTCTGTTCAGTTAGAAGGTAGCATGTTCTGAACATCTCTCAATATATCTATGAGATCACTGTACAGTTATGATATCCAGAATTTTAAAGAGAAACAGCCTAAGTATCGCCTAAGGGTCACGTAATACATCTCCCCTTATAGTGACACATGGTAATATAAATAAGCTCTTTTTTTTTTTTAAGGGTTATTTATTTTATTTATTATTATTCATTAACTTGCTACAGGGTACATGCACTTACCAGGGAGAGAGAAGACTACCAGGTCCAGGATTCAAACCACGGTTGGTCATATAGGAGTCCAGCATCTTAACTATCACACTACCTACTGGCCCTTATATATAAGCTCTTGAATATTTGTGATTGGGATATAAAAAAAAAATTAAAAAACAAAAAAACAAGCTTGATGGACAAATCAATGTCCATGTCTTAGAATGTAAGTAGAAATTAGATTTAATATAAAGAGACATTAAAATGACATCTTGAGCTTCCAAAAGATAAGTGCCTGACTTACACAGACTAGCACAAAGCATTTTTGCTAGTAGATACTGTTTGGACAATTTTATAGAATTACATAAGAATTTGTAAAAGTTACAAAGAAAAATAACATTTTCACTTTTTTTGCTTATATATTGTAAGAAATTGCATTTTAGCAGAAAATATGGAAAACTAAATTATTTTGTAATGAAAGTGGTTAGAGCTGTGATACAGAAGAAGGTCAGTAATTAAGGGAAGAAAGAGGACACAGGCACACTGCTTCTTTTTGGTCCCTTGGGTCATTTGTCCTGGCTACTAAACTCATTCCTTTGAGTAACTTGTAAGCTTCATTTTACTCAACAAGTATCTTATCATTTGCCGTGTACCAAGGCATCAAGGAGGTCACAAGGACTATGGCTGAGATGATCTAAGGAAGGCTTTAACAAAGATTTTAACATATAGATGATGTGAATACACAGAAATGGGTAGAAAGACATTTCAAATTGAAAGAAAGAGTTTTGGAAAGAGAATAGTACATATAAAGAGAATTGGTAATTTTATCTTATTTTTTAACGAATTATTTTGTTTAACTTTATTTATTTTATTTTGACCAGATCAAATAGAGGAAGAGAGAGAGATTGGAAAGTGGAAAAGCAAGCCACCAAGTCCAGGTCTCAAACCACGGTCAGCCATGTGGAAGTCCAGCACCCTTAACCACCACGCCACCCACCCTTGTGCCAGCACCCTTACCCACCACGCCCCCTGCCGGCCCTTTTTTATAAAAAAAAAAAATTATTTAATTTTTTTCATCTTTTTTTTTTTTTTAATCTGACCATAGAAAGACAGAGAGAGAGGGCGAAAGTGGGAAGGCAAGCTGCCAGGTCTGGGACTCAAACTATAGCTGGCCATGCGGGAGTCCAGCACCTTAACAACCACGCTACCTGCTGGCTTCATGAGAATTTGTAACTTTAAGGTAAATTATATATAAGAAATTCCCAGATGATGTCAAAAAAAGGATAACTTATAACTCAGTTTTTACCCTTATTAATCAGTCTCCTTCAAATGTCACCAAAATCTATTAAACCTGTTCAGGTTACGTTTAACCTTCCTTCCTTTGGTATTGACATTCTTTTCGTCATATAGTTCCTATGCTCAAATTTTTACTATTCCGCATTAGTCTACCCAAAGAATTCTTTTACGGCTACCCAAATTCCTGGTACAAAGTAAGTACTCAAATTATTACTCTTCAGTTTTCCTTTTTTCAGTTTCCCCTATTTGTGGCCATGTACTGCTACTTTGCTTTTAAGACCACCACTCTCTCATCTTCTTTACTGCCTTTCTTATCCCTTCGTTCCTTCATAACAGCCTTCCCAAAGTCAATCAAAAACAGTCTTTTTAAAAAAATCTCACCTCAGATGAATAATTATTTAGAAGTTGTTCTGCTAATCCCAAAAGATAGCGATCCAGTGATTCTTTGAGATTTTGGTGTACAGAAAAGCCAGTACTGCACTGGTGCTTTTCTGCAGCACATTCTTTCACCCTGGTTAAAAAATCCATCTTGTCAAAAGTTGTTCGAAGAAACAGTTCCTCTACTTCTGAGAATGAAAAGTCTTCTTTATCTTTTTGATGCTGTTCACTTTAAGAAAGTAAGATTTTTATTTTATAATCAAACAACTTAATACCTCACCTCCACATATTAGCAATATATTACAAACGAAAACTTTAACATAATGTCTTCATCATTCAAACAGTGCTTATACAATTAATACATTTTTAAAAATGCTTCTCTTCTTTGGTTCCTACTTGTACCAAATTTCATTATTAAGTGGTAAATTTTACTAACATATATAGGAAATATTGGGCTGTTGGAAAAGTCATGAAGCATTTTTGCATAAAAAAATACATCATAACTATTTTTGACAATGCAAGTTATAATTTGAAAGGCAAATTTCTACTAAAAAGAAAAAAAAATATGAGACACATATACTGGGAATAATATTGTCTGAAACCCTCTTTTCGACTGCAATTTCTCCAAAATACAGAGTTTCTTTCACCTATGTCTACTTGAGGGAAGTTAGGAATCTGCATGCCAGGGGATTTGTAATGAGAAATCACTTTCAGTCACTCATTTCTCATAAATTATATGTTCTTAATTTTCCATCACAACCTTTCAGTTTTTTTCACTGGTACTTGTCATGTGTTATCAATATACTGTACGGAATTTAAAGATAGTACCTTGATCTAAAATTACAGAACATGTATTAGTCACTGAATTAACAATTTCGGTGGCTAACCACTGTAATTATTTTTTACTTGAGCAAATTAGGTCAGAATTATTAAGATGCAGCTGCTACTCTATTAAAATTATTGTATTTGTAATTAAAGCTCTATCTTAAAGTAACACAGAATTCTAATAGGTAACATACCATTCTGGCACACTCTGGAAAAAATTCATTGCAGCTTTGCAGTTCTTCATAGTGAGACTTACAAGAATTTTCTCCAGTACAAGATGAGGAAAATTACTATGAAGAAAAATAAGATGACTGACTTAAAAGGCCAAAAGCCATTTAAAGAATTCTTCGAAATTTTTAAAATATTTATTTTCTTAATGAAAGATAGGGAGTTCCCTTCACAAGGTATTACCCCAGGCCGGCAGCATGCCAAGATCAAAGGTATGCCCAGTGTTATTAGGTAGACCCAGGATGTGAACCCAGAACATTCCCATATGGTCTCCAGCATTGCCCAGCAGCACCTCTATAGCTTATACCACCACAGCTGGGCCAGGATTCGTTTTTTTTTTTTTTTTTTTAAGATTTATTTTATTTTGCAGACCAGCAGTTAGTGCAACGGCTGTATCGCTGGAATCCCATGTAGTCGACTGCGGTTCAAGTCCCGGACCCAGTAGCTTAGACTCACGCTGGGCACATATACTCATTTCTCACAAATTATATGTTCTTAATTTCCCATCACAACCTTTCAGTGCGTGCCCAAGATCCCAGGAGAAGAATGGAGAAGGGATTGCAGTGTGGCCATCCCCTCTGGGGGATGATTTTTCGCTTTCTGACTCTCTGTCATTTTGGTGCATGCATGCGCCCTATAGCAAAAACCTCTCCAAAAAAAGAGATTTATTTTATTTTTATTTATCAATAGTATTATTTTTTAATTTGTTACATGGCACATATGCTCATCAGAAAGAGAAAGACGGAGAGGTAGAGAAAGGGAGAAAAGGAAGCCACCAGGTCCAGGTCTCAAACCATAATTGGCCATATGGGAGTCCAGTGCCTTAACTATCAAGCCACTTGCTCGTACCAGGCCAAGAATTCTTTAAATTTTAACATCCATGTTCTTGACCCCTAAAACTTGAATCCTAAATCAAATTCTTAATTAATCTGTACTTAAATTTTTTTTAATTGTATTTTTTGCCATAGGCTACATATATTCACTGGAGAGAAACAGAGAGAGAGAAAGTGAGAAATCAGCTCCTAGGAGGGATGGCCACACTGCAATCCCTTCTCCATTTTCCTCCCAGGATTTTTGGCATGCCCACATATGGGGTTGGCATGATTTTCAGACTGCCAGGTCCAGGACTTGAACCATGGTTAGTTATGTGGGAGTCTAGCACCTTGACCACCATGTCACCTACTGACCTAGTGTGCTTAATTTAATATCTGAAAGGAGAATTAAAGGACAATGCATATTATGCTACTATCATTTCTATTGAAGGAGTATAATATCTAATTTTTTTTTTTTTTTAGGTTTTTGCCATAGGGCAACTAAGCTCACATAAGAGAAAGAGGGAAAATGAGAAATAACTTCCCAGGGGGAATGGCCATGCTGTAATCCCTTCTTCTCTATTCTCCTCTTAGGATTTTGGGCATGCATATACATGCGTTCATGATTTTTTGACCCACCAAGTCTAGGGATTCAAACTACTAAGTTGACCATGTGGTATTCAGCGTATTAACAACCATACTAACTGCTGGCCCCACATCTAACTTTTCTAGATCACTTTTTTCTTTCTTTTTTTGGAGAAGTTTTTTTTTTGTTGTTGTTATAGGGCGCGTGCGCTTGCCAGACAGAGAGAAACAGAGAGACAGAAAGCGAGAAATCACTCCCCAGGGGGATGGCCACGCCGCAATCCCTTCTCCTCCATTCTCCTCTTGGGATCTTGGGCACGCACGCACACGTGCCCGGCGTGAGTTTAAGCTGCCGGGTCCGGGACTCGAACCACGGTCAACTACGTGGGAGTCCAGCGACACAGCCATTACGCTAACTGCTGAAATACATAAAAAATTGTGAAATTAAAGCAAAAGCTCTAGGATCCTGAAGTCTATTCTCTAACCATTCGATTTCAATTACCATTTGTGGAAAAGTTAAGTGATCAACTTGTTTTGCTTCTCTATTCTAATTCTTAAATCCTAAATTGTCTCACTCCATTCATTTAACATATTTTACCCAGAAAATACTCTAATTATGATTAACGATGCAGGAATCACCCTCCTGAGATATATGAACCGATTTATAAACAATTACAAACACATAAGTACACAAAAAATTAGATGCATATTCTTCACATGCATCCACCATATTCTCACAATAAAATATATTTTATTGATTTCAATAAAATGATTCAGGTACAAAAGGACAGTTGACTATAAAAACAAAAGGAATAGGGACCAGCAGGTGGCACAGTGGTTAAAGCGCTGGACTCCCGTGTGGCTAACTATAGTTTGACTCCCAGACCTGGTGGCTTGAAATTCACTGGATGCATGGGCATGTGTGCCCCAAATCCCAAGAGAATGGAGAAAAAGGAAATGCAGCATGGCCATCCTCCCTCAGGGGTGATTTCTTGTTCCTATCTATCTCTGTCAAGTGCATGTACCTTATAGTAAAAATCTCTCTCAAAATAGCAACAAATTCAAAAGGAATGTTCAGAATTTAGTACTAGTTCTGGGAAATCTTGCATTTTCTCTATACAATAAAGCCGCCTGGTATCAAACAAGTGGAGGAAGTCTTACAAAAGAAAAAGACCGGCAGCATGCTGAAGAACTGAAATTACCTGAGAAAAATTGGAGGCAGTTCTGTACTGTCTTCTAAGTCATCCTCTAACTGATGGAATAAGAGCCATTTCATTATCGATTCCTTTAAAGAAAAACTTCTATTTACTTCACATATATTTTGCACTATTCCTGTTTCCGGAACTATGCAGATGGTCAGTGCCAAAGCCAAACAGCATATTGCAGGACTAAAACGAAAACAAAATATGATTGATCCGAGTAAGCTCTGGAAAGGATAGAGACCTTGTCTACCTTTTTTACCACTAGGATAGTGCCAGGCATGCACACATAGTTGACTAAATGAAAATAAAAATGATAAAACCTGATTACATTTCAAAAGATTCTTGATTGAAAACTTTTATAACACTATGCAGTACCGCAAAAAAAGTTTATAAACTGCAAATAATTATAAGTTACAGATAAAAGAAATTATAGTCTTCATAATTTTTAAACAAATTATTAAGACTGGCTTTTAATTCCCCACATTTGAAACTAAATTCACATTTATACATTCATTACATCTTCGTAGTCAAACCAAAAAGAAAAAAAACCCTGAAATAGAATTTAAAATCTTGAACTGAAATAACAAATTATAAAAATAATCAGAAATGTGAGCCATGTGTGCACATGAGCATACGTGTGCAACATTTGATATAATGCATGTTCAACTTACCATGAAGGTCTGCAGGCTGACCCAGTAAATAACTTCCAGAATTCTCTGTCAACCTCAACTAAACTACCTTGAATTATGGCTCTAAGTAAGCCAAAGTTCTCAGCTTGTATTTGTTCAGAACTTATACCACGAAAGGTAATAGACCAAATTTTAATCCAAAGTTTCAATAAATCTGACTTCTGTGAGTGTTCCAGGTTTGATTTTTTGTTTTGACACAATGCAACTTCCATAAGGCATCGTAACACATATGGTGTGCGTTCTCCACGTCGCTGCTGAGGTAGAAGCTGGTACAGTATCATCAGTAAGGGAGATAGCTCAGAGTTAGGTAAACTCACAGGATATTTTGATATTAATTGGGTTGCAATCTGTAGCCTAAAAGAAAGAAAATCAGAGGGTAAAATAAAATTATCCTAAATTGTTATATGTATGTTTATATTTTAGAAAAAAAATAGAGAGATATAGTATCCTTACAACATGGTAATTAAAGCATCAGCACAATTTTCTATACTACTCTCTCATATTTATTTCATCCTACTCCCTAAAGTGGAAGGAAAACTGGTAACATTTTCCCTAACTGGGTAAGCAATTACACTTCCTTTTAACAAAAACTTTAGAAGATAACTAAATTGGGACCAGCAGATGGCATAATGGTTATGTTGCTAAACTCCCACCTAGTTGACCATAGTTGGAGTACTGGACTGGTGGCTTCAAACTCCCGCTGGGTGTGAGTGCGCGTGCACATGCTCAAAATCCTGAGAGGAAATGGAGAAGGGATTGCAGCATGCCCATTCCCTGAGGGTTATTTCTCGCTTTCAGTTTCTCCAGCAAGCACATGCGCCCTATAGCAAAAATCTCTCTGAAAAGATAAAGTAACTAATTATGCACCAGCGAAGTGGGGTGGCGGCTAAGGTGGCTGGATCCCACATGGACAACTGAGTGGTTGAAGTCCTAAACCTGGCAGCATGAAAAACATGCCAGGAGCATGTGTGAGAAGAAAATCCCGTAAAGATAAAGAGAATGGAGAAGGGACTACAGTGTGGTCATCCTCCTTAGGGGATGCTTTCTCACTTTGTCTCTTTCTCTCTGGCAAGTGCATGCATTCAGTAGCAAATTAAATAAATAAATGATAACTAAATTAACAATATCCTGCTTCTAAGGTATTTTGCCCATCTCTGTTCTTTAGTTACCAAAACCATTCCTCTAAAATAGGACAAAGAAAGCCAAAGAACTGTTTTTCCAAATGAATTAATTTGGTAATAATTTGCTGTGAATTCTCTAAAATGCATGTTCTAAAGAATAGGAACCTGATGTTATTCATCTCTGTGTCCCTAATGTCTGGCATATAGCAGGTATTCAATAAATAACTTTTGACTGAATGGACAAATTAAAGACTGTAATAGATACTCAACTATATAAAATAATCATGACCTTAAGCAGTAAGTATCTAAATCAAATATTTCCCTGAACTTAAGTATATTTAAACATTACAAAAACATGGAAAAAATATAAAAAGCATTGATTGCAATTCTGAACATAAGTTTCTAACTATTTTTAGGTAAGCTGCTTAATCCTTCTGGGTTTCAATTTTCTTTCCAGTAAAGCATCCAGGCTGAACTGCATAGATTTTAAAGGTTCTTACCAGAACTAGTACTTTAGATTTCACAGAATTCCAAATTTATTTCATTATTAGGTTATCCGAAAAGTCATGACGCATTTTTGCATACAAAAACAGAAAAATACAACATAACTTTTTCAGTGACCCTGTATTAAAGTATTTAAGAATACTATATGAAAATAAGCTAAAAAAAATAACATTTTATTATGGCAGAAAGTCAAAATTACTGTGATTTATGAAGGCTTTCATTTCTAACTAGTAATTCTATTGGTCAGTGCTAGGCATACAAGAGCTGTTCTATGTTAAGGTACACAACTCAGTGAATTCCATCAGGTCGACACTACTGACTACCTACCAATGCCAATCCCCTCTTCCTTGCTAGGGTGATATACTTAAGAAAAGTGTCTTTATTCTTAGCCACAGCAAATTCATGGCTGATCTCAACATGTCATGGAATTCACATTTCTCCTTGCTGGTAGTTCACTTAGGAGTATACAAATGACTTAGTTCTGACCAGCGAGATAAAAGAATATTAGTGAGGTTTTTTGGGGGAAAAAAGTAAATGAGACCCAAATGACATTAAATGAGAAAAAATATAAAATTTTTACCAAGGCACAAGTTCAAAATCATTCTGTGACTTCTGAAGATGATCTTTTATTACTTCCCAGCCTAGTTCTATTTTCTTCCTCTTGCAAGGTAGACTATAATCACTAGATTCTCTTTGTGTAATAATATAAGACTGAGAAATCTCCAAGGATCTGGTATCTTCATTAAAAACCTAGAAAATAAAAATAAACCGTTTTTTTCTCCCATCGCTACTGTTTCCAAATATCTCCATTAGGGAGAGAATCTTTCTCAAATGAAGATTCAGGGAACTCATTTAAAAAAAAAAAGTAATAAATTATATACTATGATAACATAAGAAATAAATATTTTGCATGATAATAATGACACACACAAAGCAGATACTAAGTAATGTATCTGTTGTATTTCTTGAGATTATTTATTAAAAGCACCAACAACCTAAAAGTAAAGCAAAAAGCCTTTATTTTCAAAAGGATTAAATTATAAATTTTACACTGAGAAAATATTTGACAAGAGTTAAATCACTACCTAGGATGTTAATCACACCTCTGGGAAAAAAGATACTTAAGAAACACTAGAGGCTAGTCCTGAAATACTGAAGTTAAGAGAGCCAGATCCTACATGACCAACTATGGTTTGAATCCCGAATCTGGCAGTTTGAACAATATGCCAGAGTGGGACCAGCAGTTAGGGTAATGGCTATGTCGCTGGACTCCCACGTAGTCAGCTGCGGTTCGCATCCCAGACCCGGTGGCTTAAAACTCACGACAGGCGCGTGTGCGTGCGTGCCCAAGATCCTGAGAGGAGAACGGAGGAGAAGGGATTGCGCCGCAGCCATCCTCCCAAGGGGTGATTTTTCACTTTCTGTCCTCTGTTTGTCTGGCAAGCACAGGTGCCCTACAGCAAAAACTTCTAAAAAAATATATAAAGTATGCCAGCTTGAGTGCATTTGTGCCCCAAATACTGACAGGATAGAGAAATGGAAGAGAAGAGATTGTGAGGTGACCACATCCCACCAGAAAGTGCTTTCTCCCTCTCTCTCTGTCTCTCTGTCTCTCTAGTAAGCACATGAGCCCTCTGGTGCTAAAAAAAAAAAAAAAAAGAAAGAAAGAAAATAAGAGAAACATTAGCCCATAGATTAATGAACAGGTAAGCAAAATGTAGTATATGCATACAATGAATACAGTTAATCCATAAAAAGGAATGAATTACTGATTCATGGTACAACATAGTTGAATCTTAGAAATATACTAAATGAAAAAAGTCAGACACAAAAAAGCATATACCGTATGATTTCATTTAAATTAAATATCCAAAATGGTAAATCCATAGAGATAGAAAGTAGATTAGAGATTGTTGTCAAGGGCTAGGAGAAGCAGAGAATTGAGTCTTTTAATAGGTCTTAGGTTTTTTGGAGGAGTAATGGAAATGTTCTAGAATTAGTGATAATGGTCAAATAACACAGTAAAAATACTGAAACCCCTACACACTCTATAGTGCATTTTAGGCTATGTGAATTCCAGTTCAATTTCAAAAAATGAAACAGAAGGGTGAAGGTCCTCTTATTCCTACAGACAAAATTCTAAGAATTATAAAATTGAGAGGGAGTTTAGTTCTCTTTCCCACTATACAAGATGGCAGGTGTAAAAGCTGAGAAGTAGGATACTAAGAAGAAACCTGAAGCCAAGAAGGCTGATGCCAGTGGCAAGGTTAAAAAGGGTGACCCCAAGGTAAAAAAGCCCAAGAAGGAGAAGCCCCATTGCAGCTGAAATCCCGTCCTAGTCCGGGGCATTGGCAGATACTCCTGGTCTGCCATGTATTCTAGGAAGGCCACATACAAGAGGAAGTACTTGGCCACTAAATCCAGGATTGAAAAGAAAAAGAAGGAGAAGGTTCTTGTGACTGTCACAAAAACCAGTTGGTGTAGACGAGAATGGTAGTACCTGGGTGGTTAAACTGTGCAAAATGCCTAGGTATTATCCTACTGAAGATGTGCCTCAAAAGCTGTTGAGCCACGGGAAAAAACCCTTCAGTCAGCATGTGAGAAAGCTGTGAGCTAGCATCACTCCAGGGACCATTCTGATCATCCTCATTGGATGCCACAGAGGCAAGAGAGTGGTTTTCCTGAAGCAGCTGAGCAGTGGCTTGCTACTTGTAACTGGATCGCTGGTTCTCAATCGAGTTCCACTGCGTAGAACACACCAGAAATTTGTCATTGCCACCTCCATGAAAATTGATATTAGCAAAGTAAAAATCCCACAGCGCCTTACCGATGCTTACTTCAAGAAAAAGAAACTGTGGAAGCCCAGACACCAGGAAAGTGACATCTTCAACACAGAGAAGGAGAAATATGAGACTTCAGAGTAGCACAAGGTTGATCAGAAAGTTGTGGACTCGCAAATTTTACCAAAAATCAAAGCTGTTCCTCAGCTCCAGGGCTACCTGCAATTTGTGTTTGCCCTTACAAATGAAGTTTATCCTCACAAATTGGTTTTCTAAATTTTTTCCCAAGAACCTAATTAAATAAGGGATCATATAAAAAATTATAAAATTGATTATTAGGCTTTATGAAGTCCATACCCATGACAGCTATCTTTTAAGTTAAAAAGGTAATTCCAGGGGCTGGCAGGTAGTGTAGTGGTAAAGGACACTGGACTCCCACATGTCCAACCCCGGTTCAAGTCCCAGACCTGACAGCTTGCTTTCTCATTTTCCCTCTCTCTTTCTCTCGCTCTGTCCCTCTCTGTCAAATGAAAATAAATAACTAAATAAAGTTAAATAAAATAATTCTTTTTTGGGGGGAAGAGATTTTCACTATAGGGCGCATGCGCTCACCAGACAGAGAGACATAGAGAGACAGAAAGCGAGAAATCCCCCCCCTCAGGAGGGATGGTCACGCGGCAATCCCTTCTCCTCCATTCTCCTCACGGGATCTTGGGCACACACGCACACGCGCCCGGCATGAGTTTTTTTAAGCCACCGGGTCTGGTCGACTATGTGGGAATCCAGCGACATAACCATTACGCTAACTGCTGGTTCCCAATAAAATAATTCTTTAAAAAGAGGGTAATTCCAAATATTTATGAGATTTTTCTTTTTTCTTTCTTTTTTTTTTTTTAAGAGGTTTTTGCTATAGGGTGGTGGCG
>NW_006159803.1:2934723-2941301 GCF_000334495.1 Tupaia belangeri chinensis | reverse complement strand
AGAGGTTTTTGCTATAGGGTGCGTGCGCTCACCAGACAGACACAGACAGACAGAAAGCAAGAAATCACCCCCCCAGGGTGGTGACCACGCTGCAATCCATTCTCCTCCATTCTCCTCTCAGGATCTTGGGCATGCATACACACACGCCTGGCGTGAGTTTAAGCCACTGGGTCCAGGACTCGAACTGTGGTTGACTATGTGGGAGTCCAATGACATAGCCATTACGCTAACTGCTGGTCTCTATTTATGAGATTTTAATAAGAATATATATGTACAATAATTATTTTATAAGGCCCAGGGCTGAAAAGAAATATTAATAGGAAATTTCAAAATATGAGAAAAAGACCCACTATACCTGGTGACAGATATCTGCCATCAATTCTATCAAATTTTCTTTGACAGCAATATTTCGTGATCCTGAAGAATATTTCCCTCGACTTCCTATATGATTTATCTCATTCACGAGCAAATCGTATAAGTTATATAGGATACTTTGCCATTTTGTTGATTTGTAAGCACCTGTAGTCCAAAAAAATTAAAATGTAATTTATATATACGCAATTCCATTTTCACTGCCAGCTCCCACAAAATTATTTAGCTGTTCAAGGGGCATCAACATTAGAAGATACATGGTTCAACTTTCTATTCAGCACTAATGACTCTTCTGACAAATGTCCTTGACAAACTACTTCATAAATGTTCACTTTTCCATTCACATAACTGTATTTGTCATAGATTTCTTCCAATATTCTGATCACCTCTAGTTTGTCTTTTTTTGAGACAAACAAAATGTGCTCCCTCTTTTATGTGCAGACTAAGTTCTCCATGTCTTTTTTGCTCTAATCTAAGAGAAAAATATTAACAGTTCCTGCAACTAGTATACAAATGACATGTTACTAAGACTTATTATCCCAGTCATCTTTCCCAAGACACTCAACTTACATCCCTCTTAAGAAGCTGACTCTATAAAATCAGATAAACACAGTGATTGAATGCATAAAAGAAAATGAGATAAAAAAATAGTGAAACCTTTCTTTATACCTTTTTCTTGGGTTTTGGCTCCTTTCGGGTGATGGATATAAACTTGCAGTTGAAATAATTCAATAATAATTTCTTTTAAAGCATCATTAGGTCTATGTTGAGTCCAAATATAAAGCAAGGTAGGAAGAATTTCATCTGCTAAATCACAAACTTGAATTCGAAAGTTGACAGCCAAAGTCTTGAGGAAGATAACAAGGGCTGCTAAGATATGATTTAGGCCTGCAGAGCTCTTTTCTTGTCTATAACAGAAAACACACAATTTGTTTTAATAAGGGAAAAATACTGCGAAATTGAAGATAGTTTTGAAGATGTATGCTCAAAAAAATAGTCAATTTTTAATTTCAAAATTATTCAGGAACAAAAACCACAATAGCATTACCTAGCAACAACGAAAAAATTATTTGATGCTAAGAAATTATTCCTCTTGGCCCTCTCTGCTGCTGATACACTGTCTAAAAATATATAAAACTAATTTGTAATATCTACCATTTATAAAACAGTTCACATTGTAAATCGGATAACGCTACACAAAACATTCCTGTTTTATTTTATCCTCAGTATATTTTACCTATCCTCGAGATAGGGAAAATAAAACTACTTAAAGGATATTCATTGTTCCTTGTTATTAGAAGAGCACTGTATATTGGATATTCAAGAAGTGATGGACCTGACTGGTTCTTTGGAAATTCACTAGTTTTTTGTTTTTGTTTTTTTTAAATTTCTGAGTCTAAGACATGGTCTTGTAAGAAGCTCAACTGGATATTTTCTTTCTTTTTAAGAGAGATTTTTGCCATTGGGTGCACGTACTCGCTGGAGAGACAGAAAGAGAGAACACAAGAAATCAGCCCCCCAGGGAGGATGGAGACACCACTCTCCCCTCTCCTCTCCTCTTGGGATTCTAGGCACAAACACACATGCGCCCAGAGTGAGTTTCAAGCTGCTAGGTATGGGACTCTAATCATGGTCAGCCATGTTGGAGTCCAGTGCCTTAAACACTATGCCACCTGGTGATCCCTGGATTTTCAATATAAAACAAACTTAAAAGCGTTTACCTTGCGTACTGTATAGCCTTGGGAAAAAAATCCAAATATTTGTAATTTAATCCATCAGTTTGTGAACAGCATCCTTTGGTCACAGCATGAATTATTCTACCCACTAAAACCCTATTTATATCTTGTGAAGTTTTGAGATATAGCCTGAAGTACACGGAGAACAATTCTAGAAGAGGAAAAAGAAAATATTATTAGTTATGTTTTCCCCAGAGAAAACAAAACATGTAAGTTAAACTCACAAATATTCCTAAATTCCAGATATAAGATTAAAAATTGTAACTAGTTTATATTTCCCATAGTAAAAGCACTCCATCAATATTTCATTTTAGAGGATCAGCAGTTGGCATAACGGCTATGTCACTGGACTCCCATGTAGTTGACCTCTGGGGAGATAACTTCTCGCTTTCTGCCTCTCTCTGTCTTTCTGGTGAGCACATGTGCCCTATAGCAAAAACCTCTCCAAAAAAAAAATTTTTTTTTCATTTAGGCCAGCTCTGCTATAAACCTAAAATCGCTTTAAAAAGTAAATATGGGAGGGCAGGAGTGACCTGGTGGTTAGGGTGGCTGTATTTCCACATAGATTATTGCTATTTGAGTCCTGGAATGGATGGTTTGAAACCCATGCCGGGTGTGTGTGAGTGTGTGCCCAAAATTCTGGGAGGGAAATGGAGAAGGGATTGCGGTATGGCCATTCTCCCGAGGGGGTGATGTCTCACTTTTCTTTTCACTGTCTCTGTCTCCCTGGTGATTGCACATGCCCTATCACAAAAACCTTTATAATAAAAACAAATAAATATCAGGCCAGCTGGTAGCACAACTGGACCCACATGGGAAAGGTCCTTGGTTTGGATCTCAGGAGATCCCTAAACATGCCAGGTGCATGTTCCTGTGCCCATGAGTTGCACCGGTTGAAACTGGGAGTGGGTGGACTGCGGTATAAACACACTGTCTGAGGTACCTCTCTATGCATGTGTCTCTCTCATGAAAGAGAGACAAAAAGGAACTTTAAAATAAATAGGGACCAGCAGATGGCATAATTGTTACACTGCTGGACTCCCACACAGCCGACTGGAGTTCAAATCTTGGTCTTGGTGGCTTCAAACTCATGCTGGATGCATGCACATACATGCCCAAAATCCAGAGAGAAGAATGAAGGAGAAGGGATTGTGGCATGGCCATCCCCTCAGGCAGTTATTTTTCACTTCCCCTCTGTCTTTCTCAGGGAAGTGCACACACTCAATAGCAAAAACCTAAAAAAATTTTAAAAAGCTATATTCTGTAAGTAACTAGTAACTAATATAATTAGACTAAAAACCATAAAGTTGGGTGGCATTGATGGAAAGGCATTGCTGTGCAATACTGAGGCTATATGAAAGGCCTAAGTTCAGACTGCAGTCAACTTACAGATACCTATCATTGTGGCTGGCCAAGAGGCAGGGAAAAGAATTATAGTATAAGACTTTGTTGTATGTACCTGCCCCTGCCTCTCTCATATGAAATTAATAAGTTTTTTAATAAACATAAGGGGCCCACAGGTGGCACGGTAGTTGAGGTACTGGACTCCCACATGGCCAATCACTATTCAAGTCCTGGACCTGGTGACTTCCTTTCTCCCTTTTTCTGCCTCTCATTGTTTCTCTCTGGTGAGTGCACATGCCCTGTGGCAAATTTTTAAAAATAACAATATTAATAAATAAAATGAAATGAATAATTCTTCCTTCCTTTCTTATTTTTTTAAATTCTTCATAGGGCATATGCACTCATGAGAGAGATTGGAGAGAGAGAAAGTAAGCCACCATATCCAGGACTTGCACCTCAGACAGCCATGTGGGAGACCAGTAACCCAATCACCCTGCCACCTGCTGGCCCCAATAAAAAATTCTAAAAGGAAAAAAAAATTACAAGCATAAAATAAAACACAAAACAGGAAACTCCCTCAAGAAAGGCAGATGATTTCTCACTTTCCCTATCTGGCGAGTGCATGCACCCTATGACAAAAAACAAAAAAAGAAAAAGATCACAAAGAAGGCAAGGCTGTCCACTTCCACCATTCCTAGTCATAATCATACTGGACGCAGAATTATACAACGGTTAGGAAAATAAGAAGTGTTTCATGACATTAAATTAGGCAATGAATTCTTGACTATGACATCAAAAGCACAGGCAATAAAAGAAAAAATAGATAAGCTGGATGTCATCGAATTACAAGCTTCTGTGCATTGATAGACACTAAGAACACAGTGTAAGGGCAAATGACAGAATAGAAGAAAATCCAAATAACATGTAAAAAATTCCTACAACTCTCCAACAACAACTGATTTAAAAATGTACAAAAGATATGGGATGTTGATAATGTGTACAGCTATGTATGTGTAGGGGACAGGGAGTACAATCATCCTTCAATATCTGTGGATATACATGAAGTAGAGCTGTACCTTCCTTTCACTTCTGCTGAGAACCTAACACTACTTCCCCCCCTCCCCAAAACTACTCTTAAAAAATAGTCTTGGGACCAGCAGATAGCGTAATGGCTACATTGCTGGACTCCCATATAGTCGACCGTGGTTCAAGTCCTGGACTTGGTGGCTTAAACTCACGCCAGATGCGTGTGCGGGTGTGCCCAATATCCTGAGAGGAGAATGGAAGAGGAGGGATTGCAGCACGGCCATCCCCCCAGAGGGGTGATGTCTCGCTTTCTGTCTCTCTGTCTCTCTCTGTCTTTCCGGCAAGCACATGTGCCTGATAGCAAAAACCTCTCCAAAAATAAAAAAATGAATGAATGAATGAATAAAGCCTTTTAAATAAAGAATAAATGTCAGGGCCAGCAGATGGTGTAGCATTTACATCACTGGACTTCCACATGGCCAATTGTGGTTCAAGCCCCAGACCTGGTGGCTTGAACATCACACCAGGTGCATGTGCATTTGTGCCCTCGATCCCAGGAGGAGAATGAAGAAGGGACTGAAGGAGAATGGATTGCAGCGTGGCCATTCCCTCTCCAAAAAAATAAATAAATAAATCTTTTTTTTTTTTTTTTGAGTTTTTTTCGCTATAGGGACCGTGCGCTCGCCGGACAGAGAGAGACAGAGAAACAGAAAGCGAGAAATCACCCCCCAGGGGGGATGGTCACGCTACAATCCCTTCTCCTCCATTCTCCTCTCGGGATCTTGGGCATGCACGCACACGCACCCGGCGTGAGTTCTAAGCCACTGGGTCCGGGATGCAAACCATGGTCGACTACGTGGGAGTCCAGTGACATAGCCATTACGCTAACTACTGGTTCCCCCCCAAAAGATCTTAAAAACGAAAACAAACAAAAAAAAGAACAAAGGACTTAAACAGACATTTCTCCAGAGAGGATACAAAAATAGCCAATAAACAAACGAAAACTTCAACATCACTAATCATTAGGGAAATGCAAATGAAAACCACGAGAAGCTATCACTTTTTTTTTATGATCAGTTATTTAATTAGGTTCTTGGGAAAAAATTTAGAACACCAATTTGTGAGGATAAAGTCCATTTGTAAGGGCAAACACAGATCACAAGTAGCCCTGGAGCTGAGGAACAGCTCTGATTTTTGGTAAAATTTGCGAGTCCACAGCTTTCTGATCAATCTTGCGCTTGCTCTGCAATCTTGTATTTCTCCTTCTCTGTGTTGAAGATCTCATCTTCCTGGTGTCTGGGCTTCCACAGTTTCTTTTTCTTGAAGTAAGCATCGGTAAGGCGCTGTGGGATTTTCACTTTGCTGGTATCAATTTTCATGGAGGTGGCAATGACAAATTTCTGGTGTGTTCTACGCGGTGGAACTTGATTGAGAACCAGCGGTCCAGTTACAAGTAGCAAGCCACTGCTCAGCTGCTTCAGGAAAACCACTCTCTTGCCTCTGTGGCATCCAATGAGGATGATCAGAATGGTCCGTGGAGTGATGCTAGCTCACAGCTTTCTCACATGCTGACTGAAGGGTTTTTTCCCGTGGCTCAACAGCTTTTGAGGCACATCTTCAGTAGGATAATACCTAGGCATTTTGCACAGTTTAACCACCTGGATACCCACATTCTTGTCTCCACCAACTGGTTTTGACAGTTGCAAGAACCTGCTTCTTTTTCTTTTCAGTCCTGGATTTAGTGGCCGAGTATTTCCTCTCATACACAGCTTTCCTGGAATATATGGCAGACTGGGAGTTTCTGCCAATGCCCCGGACTACGACTGGGTTTCAGCTGCAAGGGGCTTCCCCTTCTTGGGCTTTTTAACCTTGGGGTCACCCTTTTAACCTTGCCACTGGCATCAGCCTTCTTGGCTTCAGGGTTCTTCTCTTTAGTATCCTGCTTCACAGCTTTTTCATCTGCCATCTTGTACAGTTGGAAAGAGAGCAAGAAGAGAGCCATTTTTTGGGACCAACAGGTAGCGTGGTGGTTGAGGGCGCTGGACTCCCCCAGAGCTAACTGCAGTTTGAGTCCCAGACCCAGTTTGCTTTCTCATTCTC
>NW_006159803.1:2905898-2934701 GCF_000334495.1 Tupaia belangeri chinensis | reverse complement strand
CCCTATATAGCAAATTAAAAAATAATAATGATAATAAGATTTTTTAAAAAAGATTTCTCATCTATAACCAAAAAAGAAAAGTGTTGGTGAGAATATAGAGAAATATACTGCCAATAAGAATGTAAAATGGTATAGTTCACATAAGTCAGTTCCTCAAAGAACTATATAATTTCACATGATGTAGCAAATCTACTTCTAAGTACACAACCAAAAGAACAGGAAGCAAGAAACCAAAGAACTATTTTTACATACATGTTCATAACAGCATTATTCACAACAGCCTAAAGGTAGAAACTATCCAAGTGTCCATCAATGGACAGATGATCAAAATGTGGCGTATACTTTAATACGATATTGTTCAGCCTTAGAAAGGGAGGGAATTCTGGAGTGTGGTGGTGCCCGCCCTATAGAAAAGGAGGGAATTGTGATATATGCTACAACATGGATGAGCCTGGAAGATATTTTGGGGAATATCACAAAGAAATGAAAAGAAAACAATTCCATGTAAAAGAGTCTATCTTAAGTTCAGCCTGCTACAACAGCCTGTGCATTTTTTTGTCTTATCCTTTCTACAACAATTAAAATGTTAACCACACTCTTCCAATTTGGAACTTTCTTCCTTTTACTTTTATGATACTTCGGTTTCTTGGTTTTGTCCTTTCTAGCTTAATCATGCATGGTTTAGATGTCATTGTCTTATGTACGCACCACACCCAAACATATCTGTATCATGCTACATTGTAATTTTGAGTTTATTTGGGCTATTTTTCTGCCACTGAATTGCCAACTCCCTGGGGACAGGGATGTCATCTTTGTTTTTGTCTTTGTCATAGGATGCTTGTATTCGCCCAAGAGAGACAGCCAGAAAAAGAGGGAAAGTGAGAAATCACCCCCCAGAAAGGATGGCTATGCCACAATCTTTTTTTTTTGTTCTTTTTGGAGAGGTTTTTGCTATAGGGCGCTGTGCTCGCCAGACAGACAGAGAGAGACAGAGAGACAGAAAGCGAGAAATCACCCCCCAGGGGGGATGGTCACGCCGCAATCCCTTCTCCTCCATTCTCTTCTCGGGATCCTGGGCATGCATGCACGTGCGCCCGGCGTGAGTTCAAGCCACCAGGTCTGGGACTCGAACCACGGTCGGCTACATGGGAGTTCAGTGATGTAGCCATTACGGTAATCACTGGTCCCACCACAATCCTTTTTCCTCCATTCTCCTCTCAGGACTTAAGGTATACAAGCAAACACACCCAGTGTGTTTTTCTAACTATCTGGTCTGGGACAGAGCTAGCCATGTATGAATCCAGTGCCTTAGCCACCACATCACCTCCTGGCCTGGGACATCTAGTTTTTTGTCCTCTGAGAACAGAGACAGCATCTTTCAATTCTGTAATTCTAGTTCCAATGATAGGCACCTAATAAATTATTGATGATAATTCAAGATATAGATAAAAAATAAACATTAGAATTTGTCATCATATAATTTTACTAGCATACTATTAAATTATAAGATCATCTGGGGGGTATAGACAGACTTTGCTCTTTTGATAAAATTTCATATCACAAGGAAAACTTCACGAACAACCACCTTTAAAAAATACCTAGCCACTGTTGCTGAGATATCTCACACCAGTATTTTCTCACTGAAAGAATGTCTTTAAGTAGTATGTTGCTACAATCAGCTCCATAAATAGAATTATTAGGCGAATCTTTCACTGTATCCATGATATAATTCAAGAGTTCTTGACATTTTAGCCTGGGTGCTCCTATTTAAAATAAACAAATAATAAAAAAAAAATCTTAATAAAAACAAATTAAGTACAATTAGGATGTCAACTACTTAAATCATTCCATTTGGAAAATGAACTAACCTCCTCCTCATCGAGCAGGGTTTAGCAAACTGGCCCATGAGCAAAATTCGGCAAGTTGCCCGTTTTTATACATGAAGTTCAACTTGAACACAGTCATATCAATTCATTTACTGACTGGCTATGGCTACATTTATGCTGTAATAGCAGAGGTGAGAAATTGAGACAGAGACTATATTGTCCATAAAGTAAAAAGCACTTACTTTCAGGTCCCTTTGCAAAAAATGTTTGCCAACCCCTATAGGGACATATAATGAAAATCATTCATTCTACCCTTAATAATTCACAATTTCTGGCATTAGACCTAAACTAGTACACAATGTTTTGGTATTCTTTATAAACAAAGAATTTATTAGAAGAAACTAAGGAGGATATCATTGTTATAAACTATGAGCAGGGCACAATTCAATATGCACATCTGAATATATTCTAGATTTGCTTGAGACTAGTTATATTCAGAAGTATGACTATGGGGGACCAGCAGGTGGTGTGGTGGTTGGGGCGCTGGACACTCCCACATGGCCAACCAGGGTTCAAGTCCTGAATCTGGTGGCTTACTTTCTCACTTCCTCTCTTTCTCACTGTTACCCTCTGTCTCTCTCTGGTCAAACTAAATAAATAAACAAATAAATAAAATAAATAACTATTAAAAAAAAGAAGTATGACTATGGTAAATAAATATACACTGATATAACTGCAAAATTATTCTTACTTATGGTTTATTTCATAATTTTAGGCATTTGGCCAGCAGTGAAATATATAAACACGATCTTCTTCTGTAACACCCTGTGCATCTCTTTCTTATAGTCCTTATAACATTTTATCTCTATTATCTTTAGAAATTTTTTCCCTTATTCATGATAGAATGTATGACAGTGCACATGACAGAGTTAAGAGAGTGAGAGAAAGAGAGAGAAAGAGTAAACCCCATAGGGCCTGGCTCTGCCACAGTGATTTTTACTCCCGTTCTCTATCCCATCAGGATGCTGGGCACATATGCATGCACCTGATGTGTTGCCACCAGGACTAGGATTCAAACTTGAGGCCTGTGGTATCCAGCTCCCTGCACAGCACTTCACCACTATACTACAGGGTCAGCCCATAAAGTCCTTTTTATAAAGGAAAGGAATTAACTAATCTCTGTATCAATGCAGATAGTTCATTGGCTTTTCTAATAAAAAATGCTCCATGAAAATCCATTACATAAGGATAGAAGTTAACAAGGAGTTGATATCTCATTTTGTTATGTTTTCTATCATAATATATTTCTTTCTTCTGCCCAAATCTAAGAAGTGTTTCCAGAATCATACTGAGAGTTTTTCCCCTAAAAAGACAACCAACTTGCCCCTAGATACTTTAAAGAACAACACAGAAGTTAACATTTTTCACAGTTAGGCTTTCAATTCTCTAAGCTCTATGTTTTGTGCAGAAGCAAACAAATGCAAACATAAATGGATGAACAATATTTGCTTACTTTCCAATTCCTTCCCAGTTGCCTTTCACTTCTTTCCAGTCTGTTTCTTTCATCATTACCTTGAATACCTATGCTAACCCAGTCTGGCAATGTCTGGATATGTGAGTTAAATCCTGAACAATACTCTAACCTTCTGACAAATATAAGGGCCGGCTCTGTGGCCTGGTGGCTTGAAAAACGCCAAGTGTCAGGCGCATGTGTCCGCATGCCCTGAACTCCAACAGTATGGAAAAATGGAGAAGGGACTGCAATGTGATCATGTTCCACAGGGGACACTTTATTCCCCTCCCTCTCTGTTTAATTGTATCTCTGGCAAGTGAATGTGCCCTCTAGCAATTAAAAAGGAAAAAACAAAACAAAACAAAAAAACAAAAAAACAACAACTAGTCCACGGGACCAGCAGGTGGCGTGGTGGTTAAGGTGCTGGACACTCCCACATGGCTGACCACAGTTCAAGCCCTGGACCTGGTAGCCTGCTTTCTCACTTTCCCTCTTTCTCTCTGTCTCTCTCTCTGGTCAAATTAAAATGAATGAATAAATAAAATAAATCTTTAAAAAAACAAACAAAAAAAACTAGTCCATATGAGCTGAAGGAGGTAGGTCTGATTACCTCAAAGACGAGGACCCAGGGGAAATATTAAAGCTATCTTAACAGTATCTCAAAAGGATGTCACACTGAAAAAAATCGTAGAATTGTTTTTTCATATAATCTCAGAAGGCAGAAGCAGTAATCAAAGACACAGGTTTAGAACATGCTAAAAGCTATTCAAAGATGAAAAGGAAAGCCTCAGAATTTACATTCCATCATGAACAATGTACTTCCACCCAAGTGCTAGAGATGTATGGAGGGGATCCAGGAATGGGTAGTGAAATAATAATCTTTAATACCTTCAATCTTGAGATTCTATCATTCTATGTTTGCATAAGTGTTCTCAAATATTAGAACCTGTAGTATTAAAAATCACTAGATGTAATGAAAATAAATTAGCACTCAACTTTCATCTCATCACACTCTGATCAAACTCATGCAATAACTTATTATTTAAAAGATATAACATTACTTACTTTTATTTGCACATTTGATGAAATATTTGACTAAACTACTAATTTCTTGCATCTTTTTCTGCCTGGAGGCTTGTGTTGAGGCTGATACATTTGGTTTTGCTGTTCGTAAACATTCTGTTTCTTTCTGAATATATTTCTGTAAAAACCTTCAGAAAAACAAAGTAAAATTTCAGAAACTCATTAAATGCTTAAATTATAGTAATTTCAAAAAGTCGTTCATGACATCACCAAGAGCACCTTTTAAACCACATTGCTTTAACCAATGTACCAGGTCAGTGAAACAATTTAAATAATTAAATATCTTTCAATGTCTAATCCCTATAACATCGATTTTTTAAAATCTGGTCTGCAAAGAAAGTTCTTAATCCAGGACCAGCAGTTAACGTAATGGCTATGTCGCTGGACTCCCACGTAGTCGACCGTGGTTCGAGTCCCGGACCTGGTGGCTTAAACTCACGCCGGGTGTGTGTGCGTGCGTGCCCAAGATCCCAAGAGGAGAATGGAGGAGAAGGGATTGCGGTGTGGTCATCCCCCCTGGGGGATGATTTCTCGCTTTCTATCTCTCTGTCTGTCTCTGTCTGTCTGGCAAGTGCACACGCCCTATAGCAAAAACCTCTTCAAAAAAAAAGAGAAAAGAACAGAAAGAAAGAAAGCTCTTAATCTATAACCTTTGCAATTTTCTACTGCCTTATTGCCTGCTTTCCTACTTACCATTTACAGTTCAGAATGCTATTACAGGTGCTCAATCCCTTTTACCTCTTTCCTTAAAATTTAAATAAAGCCTGCTTTGAGGATGTTTATGACTGACTAGCAAGGGGTAACAAGTGCAAATTCTGCCTATCTGATCAGTTTATACAAAATAATGTTCACTTTCAAGTAGTAATTATTTGTAGTAATTAAAACAAAGTAACCTGAGGAAAAGTGGCATACATTTTTCATTTCACATGCATTCAAATCTGTAACCATCAATTCAGTACCAAATAGAAGTTAAAATGTAAAACAGACTATCTATTCTAAACATTCAAGGACAACTAGATACTTATACTTCTTCTTCACTGCAAATACTCTTTTTTTTTTTTGTAGAGGTTTTTTGCTATAGGGCATGTGTGCTCGCCAGACAGACAGAGAGATAGAAAGCGAGAAATCACCCCCCAGGGGGGATGGTCACGCTGCAATCCCTTCTCCTCCATTCTCCTCTCAGGATCTTGGGCACACACGCACACACGCCCGGCGTGAGTTTAAGCCACGGGGTCCAGGACTCGAACCGCGGTCGACTACGTGGGAGTCCAGCGACATAGCCATTACGCTAACGGCTGGTCCCTGCAAATACTCTTTCAAGTTAAATACACTCAGCATTTTACATCAATTTAAAATACTTTATCTTTCCTAAGTTTTAAAACCTGTTCTGGCTATAAATGGACTGTGTGGTTGAAAATTACGTCTTCATTCTCTGCTTCTCCCCATTTGACAGACATCCGCATCTTCTTGTGCAAGCCAGCTGCCTCCCAGAGACATGATGGTGAAAGTTGGAGTAAACTGATTTGGACATACTGGAAGCCTTGTTACCAAGGCCACCTTTAACTCTGGCAAAGTGGATATTGTTGCCATCAACGACCCCTTCATTGACCCGAACTACAAGGTCTACATGTTCTAGTATGATTCCAGCTATGACAAGTTCAATGGCACCATCCAAGGCTAAGAATAGGAAGCTTGTCATCAATTGGAAATCCATCTTCAGGAGGGAGATCCCGCCATCATCAAACAGGGTGATGCTGGTGCTGAGTATGTTGTGGAGTCCACTGGTGTCTTCACCACCACGGAGAAAGCTGGGCTCACTTGAAGGGTGGGACCAAAAGGGTCATCATCTCTGGCCCTTCTGTCAATGCCACCATGTTTGTGATGGGCGTGAACCATGAGAAGTACAACTCCCTAAAGACTGTCAGCAAAGCCTCCTGTACCACCAACTGCTTGGCTCACCCTGGCCAAGGTTATCCATGATAACTCTGGCATCGTGGAGGGACTCATGACCACAATCCACGCCATCACCAGATGACTATGGATGGTCCCTCAAAAAGCTGTGGTACGATGGCTGAGGGGCTGCCCAGAACATCATCCCAGCATCAACTGGCACTGCCAAGGCTATGGGCAAGGTCATCCTGGAGCTAAATGGGAAGCTTACTGGCATGGCCTCCCATGTCCCCACCTCCAACGTGTCCATTGTGGACCTGACCTGCTGCCTAGAGAAAGCTGCCAAATACAATGACAATAAGAAACAGGTGTCACAGGGCCCCCTTGAAGGGCATCCTGGGCTACACCGAGGACCAGGTCATCTTCTGCAACTTCAACAGTGACACCCACTAATCTACCTTCGATGTTAGGGCTGGCATTGCCTTTGATGACCACTTAGTCAAGCTCATTTCCTGGTATGACAATGAATTTGGCTACAGCAGCAGGGTTGTGGACTTCATGGTCCACATGGCCTCCAAGGAATAGAGTCCCCAGACCACCAGCCACAGCACAAGCACAAGAAAGAGAGGCCCTCAGCTGCTGGGGAGGCCCTCCTCACCATACTGAGAAGTTCGTCTCCTTGACACAGTTTCCATCCCAGACTCCCTGGAGAAGGAGAGGGACTCAAGGAGCTCTCCTTGTCCTGAACCATCAATAAAGTACACTGTATCAGCCCCCACCCCAAGAAAAGAAAGAAAATTAAATCTCAAAGTTTTTACTCATCACAAGCGTTTGCCATCCTGAGCAGCAATCAAGTCTGTCTTTTCATTGTCTGAGGGTTGTTTTAAAATGTGTTCATATAGGATGTATTCTAATCTTTTTCTTACTTCCTTTATTATAATTTAACACATGGAAGTTTCTTAGAGCAATATTTAGAGGTATCAAAGTATTAAACATTATAACAGCTTTTTTCTCTAATTTGAAATAAAGTCTAATTAGCTAGTCAATCTTAAAGTTACAGGATTTTTTTTTTAAGTTTAGTCATTCATTTCTTCGATCAGCAAGTAAGAAAGGGAATAAGAACGCACTTCCAACAGAGTCTTTACACTATGATTCACCTTAGCCTCAGCACCCCAGATTATGAGCACACATGTGTCCAGAATGACTGGGAGATCTCCGGAGTCAAACCCAATATATTCCCATGTGTGTTAGCCTCACAGAACATTGCATTTTACCAGTGTGCCACAGTCTGCTCTCTCTCTTGACCTCCAGTGAGATATCTAAAACATTTTATTGAATAAATGGTTTAAACTTTTAAATTATCTATATGAATATCCTTTAAGAATTATGTTTTGGATAAACATTAAATGCCAACTTCATATGCAAAGCACAATGATGTACAGGGAAAGAAATGACTTACATACAAAAATAATATAACAGATATAAAAGAAAAACAGATGGGCCAGCAGGTAGTGCAGAGATTAAGGCAGCTGGATCCCACATGACTAGCTGAGTTGTTCTAGTCCTAGCGCTGGAGGCTTAAAAAACACACCTGGCATGTGTGCATGCAAGTCACTCAAAATCTCAAGAGATATGAAAGAGAAGGGATTAGAACAAAAAAAAAAAAAGAAGAAAAGAATACCTAAAAACAGCATCCCAATTCAAATATTTTCCTTGTTTAGCATCTGAATGCCGATCTAAATGCTGAACTGTTTCAGGATCTCGAATCAGGCGCTTAAATTTTTCAACTTCTTTCTGAAAGTGAAAAACGAACATAACTTGTTATCAAGCATACTTCTTTCCAGGAAAAATTAAATGTAAGTAGTTTAGTACCTTTCGTTCTGTTGCTCTATCATGTTCTAGTTGGCGGCAGCAAATAAGCAGATCATTAAGTGCTAGACTCATGGTTCAGAATTTCAGAACATACATCGGTACCTGTAGAATGAATACACACACACATAATTATTTTAATGTTATATCCAACTGTACAATGATCTAAGGCACAAATGCATTTTTAATATTTCTGTATTTTAAATGAGTATTTTCTTTTTTGAGGGGAAGATTTTTGTTATAGGGTACAAGTGCTCACCGGAGAGATATAGAGACACAGAAAGTGAGAAATCACCCCCTGGGGGGGATGGCCATGCAATAATCCTTTCTTATCCATTCTCCTCCTGGGATTTTAGGCACTTAAGCACACGCGCACAGTGTGAGTTTCAAGCCACAGGGCCAGGATTCAAACCACAGTCGACCACGTAGGTGTCCAATGCCTTAACTACCATGCCACCTGCTAATCCCAAAATGAGAGTTTCTTAATATCTCTCTTAATATGAAAACAATCCTCTCACATAGAAATGTATGCTTTGTAAACAATAACGGGATAAAAATGGTAAGAGTAAAATTCACTCTATTACTTTGAGACCTAAAAAACAGAACATTTAAATTGAGACATGAAAGGTGAATAGAAGACAGCAAGGTAAAGAGTAAAGAAAAAAGCATTTAAGGATTTAAAATTGACAATGAACTATTTTAATCCTTCCAGGGCAACTGGGCCAACTGCAGTTGGAACCCTGGACTGGAGGCTCACCTTCTCATTCTCTCTGTCTCTGTTTCTCTCTGGTAAACTCATATGCCCTGTAGCAAATTAAAAAATAGTAACAATAATTATAATAAAAAATTTAAAAATAAATAAAAGCATATGTAATGACTTGTCATTTTGGTGATCATAAAGCAGTAATTGTTTATGCTTTGGAAGTGTTATGTAGGTTTTGAAAGCTAGCAAGCCCTATTTTATACTCGTGTCTGCATTGGTCCTTACTTAATACAAAACAACAGGAAAAAAAATTATATTCCTATCTTAAAAGGAAATGAAGGAGGGACCACAGATGGAGTAATGGTTAAGTAGCTGGACTCCCACATGGTCAACCTGGGTTGGAATCCTTGATCTGCCTACTATTTGCACAGTGTGGCTGGGCAGTAGACCGTTCTTCAGCTTCAGGAACCTTCTACACTTTTTGCCTTTACATTTTTCTGTCTGAAAAGCTCCTACCATCCTCCAGAGCAATTTAGACACTGCTAAATCTCACTGGAAACTGATTTTCCTCAGGCTGTTTCCATAAAACCTCAGTCACTCCTCTAGCGACACAATACTTTCTTTTTTTAAAAAATCTTTACCTTATCTGTTATTATTATTCAATATGAGCAGAGTGAGTAACAGAGAGAGAAAAAGCAAGCCTTCAGGCCTGGGACTCAAACCGCAATGCGCTGTTTGCAAGTCCAGGGCCCCCACCACCACCACGCCACCTGCCGGCTGCCAGAGTAGTCTTCCATCATAGAGCACTGTGGAGTTAGATTTCTATTTATCACTACCTGAGAAATACAGCAGCTATGAGTCACGACTGCTCACCACAGGTAAGGATTAATGCTCATTAATCTTCACAAAGAAGATAGTACAGCGAGGTCACACAACTGAAAGTCAGGCGTTATTCCAAACTCATGCTTCTAACTAAAGATGCTGTAGTTTACGTCTCAATCAATTCCGGTTGACTGAAAGTACTAATTACAAGAGAAGTAGAAAAAAAAAGATGACTAGTCCTGTCACCAAGTTAAATTTGAGTTGTAAGGTGACAGGTAAACCTCATTTGGAAGAAGGCAGGTTCAATTCCGAGCATTAAAAAAAAAAAAAAAAAGAGAGAGAGAGGCCAGCAAGTGCTGTGGTAGTTAAGGCCCTGGACTCTCACATGGCCTACCAGGGTACTAGCCCCGGGTCTGCCTCGGGACGTTTGCATGCCTGTCCAAAATCCTCAGAGCAGAGTGGTGAAGAGATTGAGTCCTGGCCAACAGTCCTCGGGGGTGCTCTCTCACTTTCCCTTTCTCAATTTGTCTCCAAGAGCGCGCACGCGCCATGTGGCCAATAACTTAAAAAAAAGAGAGAGAGAGAGTGCTAGAGCGAGAAAGGGATACTCTGCTAGGTCCGCTAGGGGCTAGCAGAGATAGCGGGAGCCGGCGATGAGGGCCAGCGGCGGGTCATGTTGGAGTGAAGAATCAGGAGCGGCTCAGGAGGGGTGTATGGGTGTCAGGGAGCGAGGACAGCCTCGGTCAGACAACACTGCATCCTCCAACCGAGAAGCCGCTACGCTGCTTCAGGGCCCAGATCGCCGCACTCTGACCGCCCAAGTGGTACCCTCAGAGGCGCTGGTGGCTGCAACCCAAATCCCCGCTCGTCTCGCTACCTCCAGCAGCCACAGCCACTGCTTCTCTTACCCCGTTATCCACACACCTGCTCCCGCTTCCAGCTCAAACCCGGCCTGACCGCTCGGCGTGGGCCTCGGGGGGAAGACGTCAAGGCGGAGGGGCAGCGGAGAGCAAGATGCCCATGCGCGCCAGCTATCACGCGCTCTCGGCTCAAAACACTCCCCCAAAACATAAGTCTGGCCGGAGCCAACGCGCCTGCGCCCGGCCGTCCAATGGCGAGCGGCCTTTCGTGTGCGGCTTTTCCTCGGGCTCCGAGGCTCAGCGCCTACCTCCTCACCCTCGTCAGCCCCACCCCTCCAGCGCTGAAGGCGGAAGTGACGACAGTTCCGAGGGGGACGGAGGCGGGTTTCATTTCGGCGCCTTTCTTTCGCCTGCGGAAGCGATTGGCCCGCGCGGAGCGAAAGAGGCGGGACAAATTGCCGCGGGTTCAGTGCCGCCACTGGAACTGGGAGATGCGGCGCAGGAGCTCTAGCTGTGTTTGCTTTTACCTGAGCCTCGTCCGCTACTGTGGTTCCTTCGGCGGCTTCGATTATGTTGTTACCCCCGGACGGAGGCCCGCCGGGATTGGGTGAGCGGGGGCTGGTATTGGGTAAGCGGGGACGTGCGAGGGAGGGTAGTCGGACCCGGCGAGGCTGGATGGAGGCGCTCTTGGGCCAAAGGTTTCTGCTGGGCTGGGAAGCTCTGGGGTTTGCCTCCCCGCGTACAAGTTAAGACTGGCGGTGAGTCCTCGTCTGTTGGAGGCTCTGGGCAGCCTAAGTCTCTTTGTGTGTGGACGCTCCTCTCCTCAGAGGCTGCGTGGTCGGCTGGGGTGGAACACCTGGGGCCCGGTTTCGGAGGGAAAGTCAGGCCCGAACACTTAATTGGGATCCTGAACGAGAGTTTGCCTACGTGACCGACGGACCAAATTTGTGTTCTTCAACCTTGGACGCAACTTTCCCTTGTCAGAGCTGGGGCCAAAATGGTAAAAATGAGGACTTCCCCAGCCATCAGCTTTGTGGAAAGACCTTCCTAATGCCCTTCTCGCACCTCACCCTTAGAACTAAGAATTTGGGACCAGTGGGAGGATCTTCCTGTTCCAGTCATCCCGCAGTACGTCGTCCAGTGTAGAGGTTTGAAATGCCAGTGGCATATTTTAAAATAACAGCAATCCCTAATCTTTTGCTGAGACAAAAATTTCACCGAGGAAATGCCATTCTGCTGAATGTTGGTTAGCCCTAGTTTTTTCTCTGTTTGCGGAGGGTTAGTTCATGAAACACTTGCCTGTCGGGGTATATTATTTGAGTGGGAGACGAGTTTTGTTGTTCTCTGAAAGAATAAACAGGATTGTACTGCTGGAACGAGAGCCACTTACGCACAAAACCCAAGTCAGTGATTTATAGACATCATATGCGACAACCATCAAAAAGTAAATTGTAAACATTCTGATGAAACTTCCTGTAATGTCCACAGCCATTACTGCCATTATTTTATTGGTTGAAAAACCCATTTGTTTTGTGTCTTTTTAAAATACGCAGCTCTGTCTATGGTTTTTGTGCAGGCTCTTGTTAAGGACATTTTGCAGAAAACATTAGGGGGAAATGGATTGCCATCTGTTTTTTGGAGAAAGTAAATGACCTTAAATCTAAAGAAATGTTTGGTTAATCTTTTTACTTTAAGAAGTAGATATCTCTGGTTTCTACCACTATATCTGAGAAAAAGCTATCTTGTAATTGTTAAATTTATCAGGCTCATTTGTAAGTCGATCAAAGGTGCACTTTAATATAGACATTGTTTTTCCCTCCATTCATATTGTTTGCTTAAGAATTTTGAGTGTTGGCAGTTTGATAGTCCAGTTGAGTTTCTGTAACTGTAGATTTAGCGTGGTTTAATCAGCTTCAGCACGACTGACATTTGGGGCCAGATAATTCTTTAATGTGGGGGTTGCCCTGTGCTCAAACATTGTGGAATGTTTAGCAGCATCCCTGGGATCAATCCTCTTTAAAAATGCCAAATGTCTCCCTATCTTGCCAGTATGTTTCCTGGAGGGCAAAATCACCCCTAATCGAGAAAGCCTGGAGAAAGCAAAGTGCTTTAATTGTAGCAATTCACACCATCTTGCAAGTATTCTGTCTCCTCAAATCAGTGGCTCTGCAGGAATTCCTGTTTTTCTTTTATTGAATAAAAACTATAGTCATTGTTTTCTTATCCTAAGAATCTTCATTATTGTTCATAGTCCAGTTTTTACTACCACCAATCCTAGCAGTATGCCTCTCCTTACTTCTCTTTGTGGGTTTTTCTTCATAGCTTGCCATGTAGTCTTTCTTGGGGTGCATGTTATTTACTGTTGTACATCTTCCTAAAGCATTCACACCACACTGCCTATTCTAAAAATTGAAAGAACTGTTTACTGACTAAAAATTTAAAATTGTGCAAAAGAGTAATCAAACAAAAAAACCCAGTCCGTTCCTCAGTCAACTGTTCTTGCTATTGTCATTTAGCACAATGTTTTTCATATATGCCTGTCAATTTTATTCTTTTTTTTTTTTTGGAGAGTTTTTTGTTTGTTTGTTTGCTTTTGCTATAGGGCACCTGGGCTTCCCAGAAAGACAGAGGGAGACAGAAAGCCAGAAACCCCCCCCCCCCCAGGGGGGGATGGCCATACCGCAATCCCTTCTCCTCTTGGGATCTTGGGCACGCACGCACGCACGCACGCACGCACGCACGCACACAAGCCCGGCGTGAGTTTAAGCCATTGGGTCCAGGACTTGAACCATGGTCGACTACATGGGAGTCCGGCAACATAGCCATTACGCTTCTGCTGGTCCCTCAATTTTATTATTCATCCTTCTATCAGTACCCATCCCTGTCTTTAAGTTGTCTTGTTGACCCCTTTTGGTCATACTATTTTTCAGCCTGTCTTTCAGTGCCCAATGTTAGCAACACTGCCATTTGGTTAGCATAAAGAGAAAAATAAATTTTCTCCCCTTAGCATTCACATATTTAAGTTTTTTACCCTTAAACACATACCCAAAAAAAGCTTTTCTGAACCTACCTAGCTTCTGTCCAGTGCTCCATGTTACTCTTTTAGAAGTCAAATTTATTTAAAATTCTACTTGGTTGCCCTACTTTTTAATGTAACTTTCATTCTTCAGTATATTGCACTCTTGACTTCTGTATCTCACTACTCAAACAGCTCTTGCTATTCAGTTACAGCTAACTGTTGGCTCACTGGAAGTTTTTAAAAGTACTATACTAGTTAATATACATTAGTCGTTTATTGCCTCTTGGATACCAGTATGATTTTTTTTTATCAATATGCCATGTAAAATGCTCTATGGAACTAACCTCTATAGCTTGATCCGCAGCTTTGGTATGTTTGCTGCAAACATACCAACCTACTTCAAGTTTCTCTATGTATTATGTATTCTGCTGCTTCTTTTCTTCCTAATACACTCACATTCAGAGTTCAGGTCGACCATGATCTCTGAACCTCTTCTAGTAAGTAAAGTTAGTACTTTGTTCTCACAGCCAAGGACAGCCCATAGCCTGGTGAATAAGGGAGCCAGCTTCATGGGCAACCACAGCTTGAATCCCAGCCCCTGCAGCTTCATAAAACACAATGGGCATGTGTGAATGTGCATGTGCCCAAAATTTTGACAGAATGGAGAAATAGAGAAGGGATTGCAATATGACCATGCCCCATTGGAATAGGAGGTGGCTTCTTTCTCTCCCTGTGTATCTCCATTTATCCATGACAAACACACAAGCCCTCTGGCAATTAAAAAAAAGAAATCCATAATATTATACTTCGATTATATTCCCTTATTGTGTCTTGATATAATTGTTTCTTTACTTTTTTTTCTGTAAAATATACCTAACAAAATTTACCATTTTTTTGTATTTCTAAGCGTATAGTTCTGAGGCATTAAGTACATTGACTTTGTTCTGCAAGTGTCACCAACATCCATTTGTAGAACTTTTTCATCATCTCAAACTGAAAAATTTTTGTCCTATTGAGTATTTATCATCTTGAATTAACAGACAAGCTTTAAGAGTGAGCCCCTAAAACTATCTGTAAAAGTGAATGTGTAAGTTGCGACATTTTATAGTTAAACAGTCCAGAATTTTCTTCAGTTTGGGGATAAGATTATTATTTTCTGAATTTGTCAGCATCCATACAGAAAACAGTATTTAATTTGGAAGGATTTATTGAGGGAATTGGTTACAATAGTGATAGAAAAACTAAAAAGCCAAACAACTTACACATGAGGTAACAGGTTTGCAATAGCAGGAAGCCATCACGCTAATCAGGAGGACAAGGAGTGATGGAGCCATTCATTGCTGGATTGCCTGTGTGGAAGCTGGGGATATAAACTTACCTGATGAGGGTGCTATAATCATAAAAGAGATTTAACCAAGGTAGAGAGGCAATGGGGTGGGGGTAATTATTTTTTTCCTCTTGTTCTCTGATTTTCCGCCAGTGCTTCCCGTTTACCAAACCCAGCCAGAGGTGAGCCTTCATGGGAGCTTTAGAAACATTGCCGGTGTATAGAATAGACTTCCTGTCATACAGTAGAGAGCAGAAGAGTAAGGAATGGATGAAGGGAAATAGAACCAGGGCAGGCACACCCACACAAGCCACTTGTTCTATTAACGTTCACCTTTATGTCACTAAGAACTCAGATATTTACAGAGCTACAACTGTGATCATGACTTTCCCCTTTGTATATTGAATAATATCTAAGCCCATTGCTGACATTTACAGTAGCTTTTTATGGTCCTTCCCATTCTGTCTTTTACATTTATTTCCATCTATTTTCTTTCATATACTTTGTGCTACACCCAAAGTGGGCATCTTCCTGAAACACGCTCTGGAAATACAGCTTCCATCAGCTTCTTCAGGATTCCTAACCATCTTTTAGGGCTCACCTCTTTCTTGAAATGTTTAATTTCACTCAAGTGCAGTAGTAATTTCTCTAGCTTCTATCTTCACATGAAGTAAAGCAGTCTTATTTTCTCTTTTTTTAAAGTGTATTTCTTCAGAGAGAGAGACAGGGATAGGCAGGAAGGCAGAAGCCCCAGCAGGGTGCAGACACTGATCCAGCTTCAGCCAGATGTCATGCACATGCTTGGTGTACTCACGACAGTGTCCAGATGCAAACCTGGAACCTTGCCATGTGGGTCAGCCTCTCAGACTGTCGTGTTTTATTTCTGCACCACTACCAAACCCCTAATCCTATTTTTCTTAGTTATTTGTGTATGTATCTCCTGGCTCCCAGGAGACCATAACTTCTTTGTAGACGTAGACCTTGTTTCTGATACTTTTGGATCTAGCACTATAAAATGCTGTAAGTTGTCTTCTGAAGAAGTATTTACGTTTTTTAAAGGACACTGAAACACTGGTATTTCTGGGGAATAAATAGAATACATAAAGCAGATATTTTCATATAGAGGAGTTTATGATCACTTGATTTCTTTACGTTCTTCTCTCTTTATCTTCCCCTCTCTAAAAATAGGAAGGTGAGAGGTCTGACTCTTGGCATCCCAATTTCTAAAATTTAAATAAATTTGAACATAATATTGTTACTTATTATTTCCTTCACTTTAAAGCAGGCTGAAGATAGTACTATATTAAGAAAAGGGAACTCAGCATGCTTTTCTACCTACTGAGGCACCTTTGTCAGTAGGTTTATACAAAAGTTATTGTTCTTTTATTTTGAAGTTGTCTTTAGAAATGAAAGAGAAGCAATAATTAAATCAATAACAAATTAATTGAAGAGTAATCATTTGTATTGTAGTGATAAGAGATCTCATTAACATTTGAAAGTTAGAGTAATTTGTACCTAGGCCAGTCTTATGACCTACTAGTTAAAGGAGCTAGATCCCACATGGCTGACCATACAGTTTAAATCTTAGCCACATGCTGTGTGTGCTTGCGTACCCAAAATCCTAATGGGATGGAAAAATGGAGAAGGGATTAGGGATTATGGCATTACCATGCCCTTTTGGGGAGTGCTCTCTACCTCTGTAACAAACACATAAACTAAATAAACTGAATAAAATAATTTGTACCTAAATTTTCCTATTATCTTATTGAAAGTTAGTTACAATCCTTAAAGTTAGTTACAGTTTTTAAGAACAGAAGATAATGCATCTTAGGTATTAATATTTTAAGACGTGTTATAACTTAAACATTTGTTATATATAGCCTTTTAACAGCCATTTCTCAAGTGTGCTCTACAAAGGTATAACATTTTATGTTACTATTATGAATTATTTGTGATGATTCCTTTCTGACTGTAGGCTACCACAAATGATCATACTTTTCTGAATAAAGGTAAACTATATCACTGCATTTGTCTAGGACATTATTTCTCAATGTTTATTTCATTATGTTCATTGTCACACCCTTGAGTCTTATTAGACTTTTTTTTTACTGAGTTTTCCTCTCTACATGAAATTTTAATTTCCATATGTATTGCTTATTTGTTTGTATGCCATATATGTATCTGATTTATGCGTAGAAAGAGTGAGATTTTTCTCCATCCTTACTTCCCCAGAATCGATTTTTACCATTGTAGAATGAGTTGTCCAGAGAAAACATACCTACTTTAAGGGACAGGATGTTCTATCATCTGTCAGAAGTCCCAAGTGATTGATTACATCTAGTTATTAGTATGTTTGAAAAATCCTTGTCGTGAAAAAGAAACTTTATATGGGGGTTTTCGGTCTAAATCTTGAAGCATATGAAGAAAAAGCTCCAACTGCCCTATTTTCAGGATGATGTTAGTGGTTTGTATATGTTTAAATTTCCATATTCACAAAAATTCTAGTAACAGCTGGGCTCACTCTAAATAATATAACTGTCAGAAAGCTAATAGTCATAAAAATGATGTATTTTCAGCTAGCTATAGTTTTTTTTTAATTAAAGAATTTTTAAATTTAACTTTATTTACTTTAATTTGACCGGGGGTGGGAGGTGCGTAGTGCTCCACCAGAACTGGGACTAGAACAGCAGTTGGCCTTGTGGGATTCCAGTGCCCTTAACCACCACTCCACGTGTTTGCCCCAGCTGGATATAGTTTTCACAAAGAAGGAAAAATAGCAATCTATCTTTGATCCACCTAATTTCGTTTTTGTGGAATGATCTTCATTGATGGGAATGTGGAAGTAGTGGTATCTGAAAGTGTCTTTGAGTTTCTAAATGTATTCTCATGCTTCATGTCTTTGTTATGATTTGTATATTTGTTTCTCCTTATAGCATTAGTTAGCAAGAGGTTGGAAAACTGATTCATCAACTATAAGTAGAAAGTGGTGAGTTGATTCCCAAATCACAGTTAGAGCATTGCCTAAAATATGATGACCATTACTTTGCCCCCCCTCCTTTTACAAATCCTCATGTGTAATTAATTAGTAGGTCATCTAATTAGTTTTTTGACTTGTGGAACTTAGGTAAAGATATAGTTCCAGGTGAAGAAAGTACAGCTTTATAAAGTTGAAAGAGAACTTGGGAATAATTATTTTAATAAGTAACAAATACTATTATAGCAGGACCAAAGTAAGTGTACTACTAAAGCAAGTATCCAAAAGCACTTATGAGGAGTATAAGTAATAATATGGTATGTAATCAGAGGATTAAAAGAAAAAAGTTTCTTTGAAGAGATGGTTTTAGTAAAACCATGTAGAAGGAATTGGCCTTACCTAGTCTAAGAACCTTTCCAAGCAGAGTGAATAGAATATATAACAACCTTAAAATAAGAACATCGATATATTTTTAGAACTGGAAAGCCAGTTTGTCTGGAATGGCAAGACATACCACTAAAGAGGAAATTGGGATGTAAAGCCTGCAGAGTTTCACGTGACTTGTTAAGAATTTAGAATAAAGGTGGGATCAGCAGATGGCATAATGGCTACATTGTTGGACTCTCATGTAGTCGACCATGGTTCAAGTCCCAGATCCAGTGGCTTAAACTCACACTGGTGCGTGTGCATACATGCCAAAGATCCTGAGAGGAGAATGGAGGAAAAAGGATGCAGTGTGGCCATCCCCCATAGGGAGTGATTTCTCGCTTTCTGTCTGTCTCTGTCTTTCTGGCTAGCGTGCACGCCCTATTTTGGCTCGCGCGCCCGCCCCTTAGAAAAAAACCCCCCCAAAAAAAAAAAAAAAAAAAAGAATTTAGAATAAGGGGACCGGCAAATGGCATGATGGTTATGTCACTGGACTCCCACGTAGTCGACCGTGGTTCAAATCTCAGACCCAGTGACTTAAAACTCAGGCTGGCACGTGTACGCCCAAGATCCCAAGAGGAGATCTTGGAAAAGGGATTGCAGTGTGGCCATGACACACACACACACACCCCGGGGGGGAGGGTGATTTCTTGCTTTCTGTCTGATTTTGTGTTTCCAGTGAGCACACTCACCCCATAACAAAAATCTCTTTTAAAAAAGAAGAAAAAGAATTTAGAAAAATTTTTTTTCTTTGAGCTATATCATATGGAACAAAATGTAAAATTCAGTGGTTTTTACTGTATTCATAACCTTACATATCCATCGCTACTAATTCCAAAACACTGCCATCACTCCAAAAAGAAACTTCCTACCATAGTCATTCTCAGTCTTTCTCCCATCTCCTGACCACTAGTAGTCTACTTTCTCTATGGATTTTCTGGACATTGCTTGTAAATGAAATTCAATATTTCTGACTTTGTTTACTTACCCATAATGTCCAGATTTCATCCTGTCATAGCAAGTATCAGTATTTCCTTTCTTTTTGTGGCTAAATAATATTCTATTGTATGGATATACCATATTTTCTTGGTGCATTCATTAATTGGTTGTTTCCACTTTGGACTATTGTAAAAATGCTGCTGTGAACATTCATGTACAAGTTTTGGTTGGGCATATGATTTTATTAGTTCTTTTAGATGTATATCTATGAGTGGGATTAGTCATGTTTTACTTTTTGGGAACTTTCCAAGCAGTGGAAAACGGCTTGGCAGTGGTTATATACATTTTACATTCTCACTACAATGTAATAGGCTTACAGTTTTTCCATATTCTTTGCTATACTTACTACTGTCTGTCTTTTTTTAATTATTCTAGTTATCCCAGTGTGCCTAATAGCAATTTGTCTGTTTTCTCCAGAGAAAGATCTGTCCATATCTTTTGTCCAATTTTTTATAGATTGACATTTTATTATCTTGTAAGAGTTCTTTGTGTAATTTGATTTCCAGTCCCTTATCAGACATGTAATTTGTAAATATTGGGTTGACGAATAAGTCATGATTCATTTTGCATAGAAAAAGATAAAAACATCATGACTTTTCTTTTTTTTTTTTTTGGAGAGATTTTCACTGTAGGGCGCGTGCGCTCGCCAGACAGACAGAGAGAGACATAGAGACAGAAAGCGAGAAATCACCCCCCAGGGGGGATGGTCACGCCGCAATCCCTTCTCCTCCATTCTCCTCTCGGGATCTTGGGCACGCACGCACGCGCGCCCAGCGTGAGTTTTAAGCCACCGGGTCCGGGACACGAACCGCGGTCGACTACGTGGGAGTCCAGCGACATAGCCATTACGCTAACTGCTGGTTCCCGATGACTTTTCTGACAATCAAGTATTTCCCTCTAGCTTTTGAACTGTCTTTTCATGATCTTTTTAAAAAATATTTTATTCATAATAACATGCGCACACACACACACAGGCATCTCGACAGGGTTTTGTCATATCATGTTTCCCTTTCCCCAACCCTCCAGGTCATCAGAATCTTAGGTGCACATGCCCCGGAGTTTTTTTTTTTTTTTGGTCAACCAGGCTGAGGATCCTAACCTACTGTCAGTCATGTGTCTTTCAGCACTACTGTTCATTATGCTACTGCCTGTGCCAGCGAGGCTGAGCTACTTTTCACTCCCCCCTACTCCCTGCGCAAGTCAGTTTCTTCCATGGGAAAGAGCAAGACTGCATCCCCAACAGAGAGACTACACCAAGATCTATCCTCAGCCTTCAGCTAGCTCTGGATCATAGGCAGATGTGTGCATATCCAAGGAGGTTTCCAGACTTAAACTGTGAACCTTCTCCCATGAGATTGCCCTGCAAAGCATCATATTTTGCCACTGTACCACTCTCTCACTCTCTGGTCCTCTTCTTAGTTTCTTCATTGTGTCCATAGGAGCACTAAAGTTTTAAGTTTTGGTGTTCAGTTTATTTTTCCTTTCATTACTTAAGATTTAGCTATAATTTCTAAGAATCATTGCCTAATCCAAGGTCTTCATAACCTTGGATTAGGCAATGATTCTTAGAAATTATAGCTAAATTTTCTTTTTTAAGAAATATTGGGAACCAGCAGTTAGCATAATGGCTATGTCACTGGACACCCACGTAGTCGGCCGTGGTTCGCATCTCAGACCCAGTGTCTTAGAATTCATACCAGGTGCGTGTGCGTGCCCAAGATCCTGAGAGGAGAATGGAGGAGAAGGGATTGCAGCATGACCATCCCCCCTGGGGGGTGATTCCTCTCTGTCTGCCGTGCGCACGCATCCTATAGCAAAAACCTCTCAAAAAAAAAGTTATTTAATTTCATTTATTACTATTTTTTAAATTTACTGCAGGGGACATGGACTCGCCACAGAGAGAGACAGACACACACACACACACAGAGCGAGGGAAAGTGAGAACGCAAGCCACCAGGTCCCAGAATTTGAACCACCGTTGGCCATGCCATGTGGGAGTCCAGTGCCTTAGCCACCATACCACCTGCTGGCCCATCTATGTTTTCTTTAAGAGTATTATACTTTTCACTCTTAAATTTAGATCTTTGATATATTTTGAGTTAATGTTTATGTACAACATGAAGTAAGGGTCCACATGGCTACTTGTTCTTGCACCACTGTTGTAAAAACTGTTTGTTCCTCCAGTGAATTATTTTAGCACCCTTCGAAATCAGTTGACAATAAATGTGTGGATTATACATTGTATTCCATTATTCTATATGTATATTCTTTTGCCAGAACCACATTGTCTTGATTACTGAAGCTTTGTAGTAAGTGTCTCACCCTATTGCCTATACTGGACCTAAACTCGAGATTTTTCTGCCTTAGCCTCTGGAGTAGCTGGGGCCACAGGCATATGCCACCACTAATGATTCTTTCAGACAAGGTTTTGCTATTACCTACACTGGCTGCAATCTCATGATCCTCCTGCCTCAGCCTCCAACGTAACGGACTATAGGTGTTCACCACCATGCTTGACTTTTCAGGGTGGGCCAGGAATCAAACCCAGGATTCCCATGCAGTCTCAACCTGCCAAGCAGCAATGTACAGTGTGTACTACAATGTATGGGCCTGTAGTAAGTTTGGGGATGGATGAGTGTTTTATTTCCAGGATAATTTTGGCTATTCTAGTTCTCTTGCATTTCCTCATAAGTGTTAAATTAGCATGTTGATTTCTGAGCAAAAGCCAGTGCAGATTTTGGAAAGGATTGTGCTCAGTGTGTAGCTTAATTTGGGGAGTACTGACTTTTTAACAATATTAGGTCTTCTACTCTGTGAACACACGATGTGTTTCCATTGATTTAGGTCTTTCTTAATTTTATCAAGGATGTTTTCTGATTTTTTTTTTTAGCGTGTAGGTCTCAGACTTTTGTTAACTCATTCCTAAGTATTTTATTGCCTTTGATACTGTTATAAAGGAAATCGTTTTGTTTTTGAATTACTTACTTAATTTTATTTAGCCTTTTTTTGGGGGGAGCGTGGGGGTGGAGAGAAACTAGGAGGGTGGGAAGAAAAGAGCAAGAAAGCAAGCCTCCAGGTCCAAGACTTGAACCCCAGTCAGCTATGTGGGAGCCCAGCACCCTAAACCCCACACCACCTGCCTTCCCAAAAGTTGTTGTAATTTTTTAACTGTTAACTGTAGGTATATAAAAATATAGTTCATTTTTGTTGTTTACCTTGTAGCCTACAACCTTGTTGAAGTCATTAGTCATTATTAGCACTAGTAGTTTTTTTGTAGATTCCTTGGGTTATTTTTTTGTTTGTTTGTTTGTTTTCGAGAGGGTTTTGCTGTAGGGCACGTGCGCTCACCAGAAAGACAGAGAGACAGAGGTCACACCGCAGTCCCTTCTTTTCCATTCTCCTCTCGGGATCTTGGGCACACACGCACATGCGCCCGGCGTGAGTTCAAGCCACCTGGTCCGCGACTTGAACCACGGTCAACTACATGTGAGATCAGCAACATAGCCATTATGCTAACTGCTGGTCCCTGCTTGGTATTTTTCTGTATAACACATGTCTGGAGACCAGCAGATGGCATAATGGTTATGTCACTGGACTCCCACGTTGCCAAAAATTATTTGAGTCCTGGACCCAGAAGATTGAAACTCATGCTGGACACTTGTGTATGCACATGCATACCCAAAATCCTGAGAGGAGAAGGGATTGCAGCATGCCCATCCTTCCTGAGTGGGGGAGATTTCTTGCTTTCTCTCTGTCTCTCTGGCAAGCACATGTACCACATAGCAAAAATCTCTCTTTAAAAATAAATAAGTAAATAGGGACCAGCAGTTGGCGTAATGGCCATGCTGCTGGACTCTCATGTAGTTGACTGCGGTTCAAGTCCTAGACCCGGTGGCTTAAACACACACTCGGTGCGTGTGCGTGCGTGCCCAAGATCCTGAGAGGAGAATGGAGGAGAAGGGATTATGGTGTGGCGATCCCGCCGTGGGCGTGATTTCTCGCTTTCTGTCTCTTTGTCTCTGTCTTTCTGGTGAGCGCATGCGCCCTATAGCAAAAACCTATCCAAAAAAAAAATTTAAAAAGGCGAATATAAACAAACATGTCTGTGCCACCATCTGGTCCACAATTAATTTTAAAGAATGTAAATGATAGGAGCACAGAGGTGGCATGGTGGTTAAGGCACTGGATTTCCACATGACTGACTGCGATTCAAGTCCCAGACCCAGCAGCTTGAGAAGCATGCTAGGTACAAGTGTGTACATGCCCAAAATCCCAAAGGGAGAGTGGAGGAGAGAGGACTGCAGCATGACCAGCCCTCCCGGGGGCTTATTTCTCACTTTCTGTTTCTGTGGCAAGCACATGTGCCTTATGACAGAAGCCTTTAAAAAAAAAAAAGTGATCTTCAGCCCCCCCTGCTGTTCTAATATAGTATTTGTTGTTTCATAGATAATTTAATCAGGCTGAAGAAATTCCTTTCTGTTACTAGTGGTTTTTTAAATCATGAGAGGGTATTGGATTTTGTCTTAGTGTTTTTCTGTGTCTGTCAATATGATGTGTATTTTGTCCTTTATAATACAGTGTATTACATTGATTTATTTTTCTCTCATTCAGCCAACTTTGTATTCCTGGCTACTTGGTCATAGTATGTTATCCTTTTTATATGCTGTTTAGTAGTAGTTGGTAGATTTTTATTATAAGAAGTATTCGTGTATAGTTTTCTTACAATGTCTTTGCTTTTGGTATTGGGGTAATACTGGCCTCAAAAAAATTAGTTGTGAAGTCTTTACCTCCCCCCCCCCAAAAAAAAAAAAAAAAAACCTAGTGATGTAGCTTCTGTGCTGCTATTGGTAGTGTACTGGACTGCAGAGCTAGAAGCCCCGTGCCAGCAGTAGTTCGAGTCCGCAGCTCACTTAGCCTGAAAACATGCCAGGCGCGGGTGTGTTGTTACAATTCCAGTGGGCAGAAAGAATGGAGAAGATTGTGGCATGACCAAATCCTGGGGAGAGTGCTTCCCTCCTGTGTACATGTGTACGTGTACATACATGTATTTCTCATGAATTTCTTAAGTTAAAAAATGTTTGTGAAAGTTTGGGTTTTTGGGTTTTCTTTTTTCCTTTTCTTCCTTTTTTTTAAATTATGTTTCGTAGAATTAGTGAGGCCACTTGATCCTGGGTTTCTCTTTGTGAGAAGCTTATTATAAAGTCAGTCTCGGAACCAGCAGTTGGCTATGTTGCTGGACTCCCATGTAGTCAGCCGCGGTTTGAGTCCCTTAAACTCACACCGGGCACGTGTGCGTGCGTGCCCAAGATCCCAAGATGAGAAGAGAGGAGGAAGGGATTGAAGTGTGTTCATCCCCCCTGGGTGGGTGATTTCTCACTTTCTGTGTCTCTTTCTGGCAAGCACATGCGCCCTATAGCAAAAACCTCTCAAAAATAAAATAAAATAAAATAAAAAATAAATTCAGCCTCTTTGTGTCATATTTTCCATCTCGTCCTGCGTCAGTTTTGATAGTTTTTTACTTTCTAAGAATTATCAGGTTAGCCTAGATTCTCTAAATTGTTGACATACATTTGTTCTTTGTTCATAGTATTCTTTTAGCATCCTATTTCTCTTTGAAATGTTAGTACACTTTCTTTTAAATTCCCGATTTTCGTTTTTTTTGAAGTCTTGTTTTTTTTTTTGGTCAGTCTAGCTAGATTTTGTTGATCTTTTTAGAAAGTCACTTTTTAATTTCACCATTTTTTTTTTCCTTTGTGGTTTCATTTGTTTATCCTTTGGTATTCATTATTCCCTTCTTCCTGCTTCTGGTGGATTTAATTTGCTTTTTTCTCTATTCATTAAGGTATTAGGTCAGGTTATTGATTTAAGATTTTTCATCTTTTTTAATACAGGTGTTTATAGCTATAAATTTTTCACCATCTACTGCTTAAGCTGCATCTCGTAAGTGTTGGTATGTTTTGTTTTTGTTTTATTTAAATAAAAATATTTTTGAACTTTTCATTTTTTTTTCTTTGATCTTTTATTGGGAGAGGGATGCGATTTAAATTGCACATGTTTATGAATGGCCTACATTTGCTAATGTTGATTGCTCAATGAATCCCACTGAGGTTGGAAAGCATATATCAGTTTTAAAATTTATTGAGCCTTGTTTTATGTCCTGATATATAGTCTGTCCTGCAGATTATTCCATGTACACTTGAGAAAAATGTATATTCTGCTATTGTTAAGTGAAGAGTTCTATAGATATTTGCTAGGTCTAGGTAGTTTACAATATTGTTCAGATCTTCTATTTTCTTGTCGATCTCTGCCTAGTTGGATTGGTTTTGAAAGTGGGTGATTGGCCCCACACCTTGGTTGTTTCTCTTCCATGGCTGCCTTAGTGGCTTGAAAAACATTCTGTTTACATGTGCTTGAATGCCAAAAATCCCACCTGGTTGGAGAAATAGAGAACGGATTTGTGGTGTTGACCAATATGAGGGTGCTTTTTCCCTCTCCTTCTGTCTTTCAGTCTCTGTAAAGCACATGCACTCTTTTTTTTTTGGAGAGGTTTTTTTTTCGCTATAGGGTGTATGTGCTCCCCAGCCAGCCAGAGAGAGACATAGAGACAGAAAGCGAGAAATCACTCCCCAGGGGGGATGGTCACGCTGCAATCCCTTCTCCTCCTTTCTCCTCTTGGGATCTTGGGCACGCACGCACACGCGCCCAGCGTGAGTTTTAAGCCACTGGATCCGAGACGCGAACCGCAGTCAACTCCGTGGGAGTCCAGCAACATAGCCATTACGTTAACTGCTGGTTCCCACATGCATTCTCTTGTAAAATTTTTTAAAATGAGGAAGTGAGATATTGAAGTCTTCAACTTGTATTGTTGAGTGTCTTTCTCTACTTTTTTATTTAATTTTTTGTTTCATTTTATTTTTGACTCTTGTTAGGTGCATGTATTGGTTTGTCGGGAAAGTCATGCTACATTTCAAAATAGAAAAAAACGAAAATAGGACTTTCCCAATGAACTAATAGGTTTATAATTGCTATCTTTTTGATAGATTGACTTTTTATGATTATCTTTGTCTCTGGGAACAATATTTGTCTGTCTACTTTGTCTGATACTACTGTAACTTCTCCAGATTTTAATTGGTTACTGTCTGGAATTTGTACCTTTTTCCACCCTTTTCTTTGTACATGTTTGTGTCTTTGAGTCTAAAGTGTCCCTGGTTTACAACATCTAGTTAGATTCTGGGTTTTTGTGTATTTTAGTTTATGCTAAAAGGAGTACATGCTTGCCAGAGAGGGAGAGAGAGAAAGAGCAAGTAAAAAATCACCCCCTGGGGGGATAGTTATGAAACAGTCCCCTCTCCATTTTCCCCTTAAGATTTTGGGCATGTGTGAACCTGTGCCTGTTTTATTTTCCAGGCAGCTGAGTCCAGGTCTCGACCTGCCCCGTCTGCCATGTGGGATGCAGTTGGCTAACCACCATGCCACCTGGCTGGCTCTAGATTGTGTTTTTTATACATTCTGTCAATTTCTACCTTTTGATTGGAGTGTTTAGTGTATTAATCTTTTTAGAAATTTATTTTTTTGCTACAGGGTGTGTGCACTTGCCAGAGAGACAGAAAGCGAGAAATCACCCCTCAGAGGGGATGGCCACACCACAGTCCCTTCTCCAGTCTTCTCTTGGGATCTTGGACACACGTACACACACAAACCTGGTGTGAGTTTCAAGTCACTGAGTATGAGACTTGAACTGCAATCAGTTGTGAGAGTCCCCACACCTTAACTACTACACCACCTGCTGGTCTCTGGTTTATTAAATTTTAATGTAATTACTGATAAGGGATGAATTACATGTCATCTAGCTATTTTTGGTTTTTATATCTTATGTCCACTATTCTATCCCTTTATTACTGCCTATTTTGTGTTCAGTATTTTTAATTTATTATTTTAATTTCATTGTTTAATTTTGTATTATTAGTGATTGCTCTGGTGGTTAAAATTTATTAAGTTAAAGCAATCTAATGTAGATTAATAACTTCATAGTATATGAAAACTTTGATCTTCCATACTGCCATTCTGTTCTGCCTCTTCTTCTTTCCTCCTCTTGAGATTAAAGTGTTATAAATTACGTCTTCACATTTTTTAATTGCCAGAGGGCACATGCACGAACCAGAGAGAGAGAGAGAATCCCCCACCCTCGCTAGTGCAGTGTGGTCATATCACAGTTTTTTCTCCCTTTCTTTCTCCTATTGGGATTTTGCAAAAAATGTGCCCACTGTATACTTCAGGCTGCCAGGGCCAGGGTATAAACCACAATCAGCCATATGGAATCTAGCTCTCTCTTTTTTGGGAGAGGTTTTTGCTACAGGGTGTGTGCACTCTCCAGAGAGAGAGAGAGACACAGAAAGCAAGAAATCACCCACTGCAATCCCTTCTCCATTCTTCTCTCGAGATCTTGGGCACGCACGCACACGTGCCCAGCGTGAGTTTAAGCCACCAGGTCCAGGACTCAAACCACGGTCGACTACGTGGGAGTTCAGCGACATAGCCATTACGCTAACTGCTGGTCCCAAAATCTAGCTCTCTTAACCACTGTGTTATGGTGCCAGCCTCATCTTCATGTATTTGTACATCTAGCCAAATCTAAAAGTATCATCATTTGTAGTTGGCTTTTAAAGCAGCAAGGGAAAATATATATTTTAAAAAGTCACTTATACTGTTTATATTTACCTATATAGTTACATTTACCAGTGCTTATTACTTTAAAAAAAAAAAAAAAACATGGAGTTCATCTACTTTCCAGTATTCTTTTAATTTTAGCATGAAAGGACTCCCTCTTTCATAAAAATACAAGTCTACTAACAACAATTGTTAATCTGGGTAATATTAAGTTAATCCTTCTTGATGAAGAAGAATTCCCTTCTTTTTTTTTTTTTTTTTAAAGAATTATTTAACTTTATTTATTCATTTTTAAATTTGAGCAGAGAGAGACAGAGAGTGAGAAAGAGGGAAAGTGAGAAAGCAAGCCTCCAGGTCCAGAACTCAAACCACAGTCAACCATGTGGGTGGGCGTCCAGCGCCTCTAACCACCATGCCACCTGCTGGCCCCAGATATAAAATTCTTCATGAACTATTTTTCTCTGGGGTCTTTGAATATCATCTCACTTTCTTTGTCCTCCATAGTTTCTGATGAGAAGTGAACTATTAAACTTAAGGATCCTTGTATGTGATGAATCATTGCTCCCTTACTCCTTTAAAGATTCTTTGTCCTTTGGCTATTCACTTATGATATGTTTAGGTATGTATCTCTTTGACTTTATCATACATGGAGTTTGTTGAGCTTCCTTTTGTAGATTAATGGTTTTCTTCAAATTTGGGAAGATTTTGGACATTATTTCTTCAAATTCTTTTTTTTTCCTTGCCTCCTTCCATTGCTTGTTTTTTTTTTTTTGTTTTTTGGGTTTTTTTTTTTTTTTGGGGGGGGGGGGTTTTGTTGTTGGGCTT
>NW_006159803.1:2866452-2905604 GCF_000334495.1 Tupaia belangeri chinensis | reverse complement strand
TAGGGCTTGTGCACTTGCCAGACAGAGACAGACAGAGAGACAGAAAGCAAGAAATCACCCCCCAGGGGGGTTGGCCACGCTGCAGTCCCTTCTCCTTTCTCCTCTCGGGATCTTGGGCACGCATGCACATGCGCCTGGCGTGAGTTTTAAGCCACCAGGTCCAGGACGCGAACCACAGTTGACTACGTGGGAGTCCAGCGACATAGCCATTACGCTAACTGCTGGTCCCCATCGCTTGATTTTTTGGATTCTCTTTGTGCTTATATTAGTATACTTGATGATGGTCCATATGTTTCTGAGATCCTGTTCACTTTTTGTAATTCTTTTGTTTCTGTTCCTCAGACTGGTTAATTATAATTGACATGTTTGAATTTGCTTATTTGTTGTTCTGCCTCCTAAAATCTGTTGTTGACCCCTCTCTGGTAAATATTTAATTTCAGTTATTAATACTTTTCACTCATAGAAGTTCATTTGGTGTTCTTTAGTGTCTGTTTATTACTATTTTATATTTGGTAAGCTGTTCTCATTATTTTCAAGGCATGATTTCATTTAGTTTTAAAAATTATTCATAAAGGGAACCAGCAGTTAGCGTAATGGCTATGTCACTGGACTCCCATGTAGTCGACCGCGGTTCGCGTCCCGGACCCGGTGGCTTAAAACACACGCACATGTGCGTGCGTGCCCAAGATCCCAAGAGGAGAATGGAGGAGAAGAGATTGCAGCGTGGCCATCCCCTCTGGGGGGTGATTTCTCGCTTTCTGTCTCTCTGTCTCTCACTGTCTGTCTGGCGAGCGCACGCGCCCTATAGTAAAAAAACCTCTCAAAAAAATTATTCATAAATACGGACCGTTGGACTCCCACATAGTTGACCATGGTTCGAATCCCTGACCTGGCAACTTAAAACTCATGCTGGGCACGTGTGTGTGTGTGTGTACACATACGTGTGTCCCCAAAATCCAAAGTGGAGAATGGAGGAGAAGGGATTGTAGCATGGCCCTGTAGAGGGCTGATTTCTCACTTTCTGACTCTCTGTCTTTCTCTGTTAAGCACATATGCCCTATTGCAAAACTCTCTCCTCTAAAAAAAAAAAAAAAACCTTAAGTAACTCATTTAAAATCTTAAGTTGAGTTTCTGGGCTTTCTTGAGGACTATTTTATTGATTGCTTTTTCTCTTGTCTGAATATGAGCCATACTTTCTTGTTTCTCTGCATATCTTACAAGATTTTTCAGTGAAAAATTTGACTTAAAAATTTTTTTTTGAGATTTACTTTTTAAGAGAGACAGACAAACAAGAACTACTCCCCACCGCCAGCAATGGTCTTGCCTTGCCACAATTTCCATTGCCTTCACCACCTTCTAGACAATCAAGATCACAGGTACATACAGCATGTCCATGTTTACTCCAGAACCAAATCCAGGCCTTCCCATGTGTCTCTAGTATTGCGCACCAGTACCCTTACCGCCTGCACCACTGCTGGTGGGCTAGGACTTCTGTAATCATGTTTCTACATTTTTTGGAGAGCTTTTTGCTATAGGGCATGTACACTCTCCAGAAAGACAGAGACAGAAAGCGAGAAATCACCCCCCCAGGGGGATGGCCACAACGCAATCCCGGCAATCCCTTCTCCTCCATTCTCCTCTTGGGATCTTGGGCATGCATGCACACAACGCCCAGCGTGAGTTTAAGCCACCGGGTCCAGGACTCGAACCGCGATCGACTACATGAGAATCTAGCAACATAGCCATTACATTATCTGCTGGTCCCAAGATGTTCCTACTTTTTACATGTTTGTTGTTGTTTTAGCTGTTACTATTAAGTAAATTTACAGATCTAACCCTATTAAATCTGTTTTTTGAAGAGCTTATATTTTATTTCATGAAATGCCAGAAACAAGTCAGTATTGCAGTGTTTGCTGGGGGGATGGGGAGAGGAGAGTATCTCTGCATTGGGACATATTTTAATACTCAACAAGCAGTTGAAACTTTGTCTTAGCCTTCACTTGTTAAGTTTCTTTTTTTTTTTTTTTGGAGAGGTTTTCGCTATAGGGCGCGTGCGCTCGCCAGACAGACAGAGACATAGAGACAGAAAGCGAGAAATCAACCCCCAGGGGGGATGGTCACGCCGCAATCCCTTCTCCATTCTCCTCTTGGGATCTTGGGCACGCACGCACACGCGCCCAGCGTGAATTTTAAGCCACCGGGTCCGGGATGTGAACTGCAGTCGATTACATGGGAGTCCAGCGACATAGCCATTACGCTAAATGCTGGTTCCCAACTTGTTAAGTTTCTTGATAAAACTGATAATTGCTTTCATTCCTGAATGGCATAAATAAAAAAAAACAAAGGAGTTTCATTTTAACCTTTCATGCACAGTAGGTCTTCTATGTTTTGTTTTTGTTTTCCTCTATAAATCATTAGGTAAATAAATGAGGTATATAAATAAACAACATTGTGAGAATGTGGTTTTTATATAGTCTGGTTAGTGAATTATGACATCTACTGACCTGGTCAATTTGGAGATACGGAGTAGAGGAACATTTTTATTTATCACTTCTTTATTGGTTTTCCTATAAACATTATTGTGAAATACTGCACTTTGTCAAATACCTTACTTTTACTAGTTTAGCTCATTTTGTTTCCTGTGAGGGGCTAGCTATTACATGGATTATACTTTGATTGCAGCACAACCCGGTGTTTTGGGCAAGTCTGCAGAATACCAGTACATGTCATGTGACCGTTGTCCTTGCTCTGACATTTTCAGTAGCAAATTTACCAAAAGTTTACAGAGTTTACTTGAAGCACCTAAACTTTTATTTTTTATTTAGGTTACTTACAACAAGAAAACCTTATTTCGACTTGCCAGACTTTTATTTTGGAAAGTTCAAATCTAAAAGAATATGCAGAACACTGTACAGATGAAGGTTTTATCCCAGCTTGTTTACTGGTGAGTTATTTGTTCCTTAAATATTTCATCATTGACAACTTAAGAAACTATAACAGTCATAAAGTATAGCTTATAAGCAAAATTGAAACTGGCGGAAATTTCATGGTTTATGTTCATGTATGACTGATAGGTCTATAGAAAGACATCGGTTCTTTTTACATGTTTATATGAAAGATAATAAGTGGGTTACAATTTGGCCTCTGAGAATCAGTTTCAAAATGATGCTTTCATTTCTGATTAGTTTCACTTCTTGTTTCTGAGTGTATTCTTTTTTTTTTTTTAAACTCCCTGGCCTCTATCTGACTGCTTACTTCAGACAAGCATAAACCATGTTTTGGTATCTTGTTACATCTTCTGTACATATCCCTACATCCCCTCAGCATCATTTGGTATATAATGGATACTTAATCTGAGATAAATCTGACCCAAACTTGTCAGAGAAGCAAAAAGTTTATTTAAGCTGAAGCATGACAGTGAGCCTCCAGGAACAAAGACTTCAGAGGACTGTAATGGGCAACGAAAGAGAGTTACAAAACTTTATTCACCTTTAAGAATTCCCAACATTGGTTTACAAGAATAGCACAAGTCTGTGATTCTTTTTTTTAATGGTTCATATATTTTTCACTTAGTAACATAGCTTCAGGCAGGAGGAGGTGGGGTTACAGTGAACAGTATAAAGTCTGTGATAAATTAGGGTACTTTAATGCCAGCTAGTTGGTAAATTCCACTTAAGGATAGGCTGGCCACTTATTGCAGTGGTTAATGGAGCCAAACTCTACACAACTGACCATAGTTCGTATCCTGGTTTCAGCACTTGAAAAACCACTGAGCATGTATGTGTGCTTGTCCAGAATCTTGACAGGAAAGAGGAATGGAGAGAAAGAGATTACAGCATGGCCACATCCTATTGTAGGTGCTTTCTCTCTCTCTGGCCAACATTGGTGTCCTCTAAATTTTTTTAAAAAGGAAAGAAAGAAATGTTGATCAGTTACTTCGGACAGGTGTTTCATGGGTGTAATAGTGACTTCATATCTTTATCGCTCCTAGGCCAATTTTAGCCAGACCTTCTAATTTTCAGATAGCCTTTTATCCTTTTCTCAAGGACGTACATTGATTAACATTTTTTAGTGCAGAGCAAGCCAGGTGGTGGCAGTGGTTAAGGTGGCTGGATCCTATATGACTGACTGTGTGGTTCAAGTTCTGGACCTACTAATTTGAAAAATACATTGGGTGTATATGCAGGCATGCTCAAAATCCTGAGATAAGAATGGACAGGGAGAGAGTGTGCATGATCATCCCAGCTGGGGGTGATTTCTCACTTGCTTTCTCTGCAATATGTTTACATATCCAATAGCAAAGCTGAAAAAAAATTTTAGCACAAGTTCGATTAGGTTTCTGTAACTACAGTCTTTCATACTATGGTCCAGAATATGTAAGTTATTTTACAGGCCAAGAATCTCCAGCTAGTCTATGAGATTGTCTTCTAAACTCCCTAGAAGCAATACGATCATAATAAACCATAGCTAACATTCCAAGTCCGTACACCTCTCAAAACTTAAATCAGTTTGAAAAGCCTTACTATTATCTCCATTCTCATTTCCCCCTTTTGATTAAGATCTTTCAATGATAACACATTGGTGACCATCATTAAATTGTTGAAGAAGTATTCTTTTTTTAAGATTATTTAATTTTATTATTTTTATTTTTAAGTTGACGAGAAAGAGAAAGTTGCCAGGTCCAGGACTTGAAGGGTGGTCAGCCATATGAGAGTCTAGCTTCTTAACCACCACACCACCTGCCAGCCCCAAGGGCGTATTCTTATAGTGGTCCCATGTAGCTGAGAGTGTTATCTCCAGAATGTCACATCCTTTGGTGGGAGGAAATAGGCAGCATCATGTGTAAAGGCTAGGGCCAAATTGGAAAGGCAGCATAAAGAACTGCATTGAACCTAAGCTAGGTTTACCAGGGAACTGTGGTATTTTGAGTTGTGATCTGATATAACCTGGATTGATATAGTCCTGAACCAATCTGAGATACAAAGCATAATTAGTTTTAACGTTTTTTGAGTAGGTAAATTAACTACAAAGATTACAACGACAATTTGTAGTTCTGAATGAAATAGAGCTTAGGCCTGAAGGCAGCCAACTAAAATCAGAAGGAGATTTTTTCTGTCTTACATTTTGTAACCCTTTGACCTTTGAGTAGAGACTGTAGAGGTATGCAGTGTTCATGTGTTGTTTGAAGAATGTGGCAAAACCAGCAGTCAGTTAAATTTCCTCTTGGCTATAATTTTAGATAGTTTGTCCATTGTTTTTAAGAAAAAGACAAAGCAAGATAGAGGATAGATACAAGTAAAATGGAAAACAGTTTCTAGTTAAACCAAACAATAATCCTTAAAGTTTGACAGGGACCTAAAGACTACGTGTTTCCTAAATTTTGTGTAAAGGTGTGAATAGTTTTACAGCATGACTTACACAAACCTAGTTTGGTATCTTGGGAAAGAAATAGTTCACGCATATTTTGTCATTTTTTGTCCCTATCTAGAAGTTTGAATGTCTATGGTTATGGCATTGAGTATCTTGGTAATTTTTTTGTGTGTGGCCTATGTATCAGGCATGAGATTTGTACCTTGAAATTTATCCTGATACTAAACTTAAAAACAGTGAATAGAAGGGTCCAGCAGGTAGTGTAATGATTACATTGCTGTACTTCCACATAGTTGACCATGGTTCAAGTCCTGGACCCATTGGCTTCAAACTCACACCAGGCGTGTTTGAGTGCATGCCCAAAATCCGGAGAGGAGAATGGAGGAGAAAGGATTGTGATATGGCCATCTCCCTAGGGAGTGATTTCTTGCTTTCTGTCTCTCTGTCTCTGTGTTTCTGGGTAGTGCATGCATCTTACCACAAAAATCTCTCCCAAGAAAAAAAATATTGAGTAGAATTAGAATTTTAAGAATGGTTGTATTACAGTTTTTGTTTTAAAACTTGATTTTTCTTAGTTCCTCTTTTACCAGTGATAATCTTAACAGTTTCTTTGAAGAATAACTTTTTAGTCTTAAATATTGTCAAATTAATTGTATAAAACATAGCAAGAATATTAGTTGGCCTATAGGCTTTTTAAAATTTGTCTTAGAATTTTTTTATAAGCATAACCTCCAGCTAGATCTGAAGAAGAACCTTTGACATTAGGAAATTAACCCAAGGTAGACATTTAACTTTGTCTGCAGTATCTAGTATTTAAGATATTGGGCCTATAGGGAAGTAACAGCTCTTATTTACTTATTGTAAGAGTAGGAACCCTTGAAATCACTCACTTTATATACAATTTTTAAATATGGTCTTTTGGTTAAAGCCTTGATAATATTACCAGTTTTTGTTTTTTTTTTGTTTTTTGTTTTTTTGGGGTTTTTTTTTTTTTAGAGGTTTTTTTGCTATAGGGCGCGTGCACTCGCCAGACAGACGGAGAGAGACAGAGAGACAGAAAGCGAGAAATCACCCCCCAGGGGAGATGGCAGGGGGGATGGCCACACCACAATCCCTTCTCCTCTCGGGATCTTGGGCACGCACGCAGACGCGCCCGGTATGAGTTTAAGCCACTGGGTCCAGGACTCGAACCGCAGTCGACTACATGAGAGTCCAGCGACATAGCCATTACGCTAACTGCTAGTCCTGATATTACCAGTTTTTTTCCCCCTTTGAAGAGGTTTTTGTTATATGGCGCGTGCGCACGCCAGAAAGAGAGATAGAAAGCGAGAAATCACCCCCCAGGGGAGATGGCCGCGCTGCAATATTACCCTTCTCCTTCTTTCTCCTCTCAGGATCTTGGGCACACACACATGTACCCGGCGTGAGTTTAAGCCACCAGGTCTGGAACTCGATCTGCAGTCAGCTACATGGGAGTTCAGCAACATTGCCATTACGCTAACTGCGGGTCCCTATATTACCAGTGTTTTTAATCCCTGTCATAAGGGAACAGATTTTTATTGAATGGAAAGAAACAGCTATCTTGTTATAAACTAAGAATACTCATAGATACTGCTTTGAAAATTTGGAGGGATCAAATAAGAAAAATAATTTTTTCTGTTCCTTGTCTGCAAAAATATACTTTAACAAAAATACTTTAACAACAATAAATTACTTAAGATAGTAAGTTTTCTTAAATTTGGAAAGCAAAACATTTAAGAACCAGAAATGTTTTAACTGAAAGTATAAAAAAAGTATAAAAAGTATAAAAACATTATATTTATCTGAACATTAATCTCAATTTAGCCTATATGTGAACATATTCATTAAAGAGGTTTTTTTTTTTTTTTTTTATGCTGAGCAGTCTTGGACTATAGCTGATTGTAAATGTTTTAGTGACGGGTCAAAACAAGCAATAATTGTAGATGACAATCCGTAGACTAATTATGGTTAAAACTCTCGATGTAGTTGACAAAGATAATTCATTATTTTCATTTCAAAGTAATTTCCAGAATCATACTGACAACATGACCTCAAGACTATCAGACATTTATAAATTTTATTTGATGCTAAGAATACTTATGTCAGTAATATTTATATAAATATAAACTTAAAGGAAATTATCACTTTTTTTTTTTAATTAAAGGTTTTTTTGCAGCAGGGCATATGTACTCATCAGAGAAAGCTGGAGAGAGAAAGTGAGAAATCACTACCTGCCGAGGGGAGTGGCCATGCCACAATTCCTTCTCTGTTCTCCTCTTGGGATTTTGGGCACTCATGCAAATATGTCCAGTGTGATTTTTCAGTCACCAGGTCCAGGATTCAAACCACAGTTGGCCATGTAGGAGTCTAACCCCTTAACCATCACACCATCTACTGGCTGCTCACTTTCTTTTTTGACAGTATTTCGCTTATAAACTAATATCTTTGGGAAGTATATTTCTTTTAAAATTACTATTAAATATTCAATTTTATTATTATTTCTTTTCTATAGTGCATGTGTGCTCATGAGAGAGAGAGGAAACAAGAAAGTGAGAAAGTGAAAAAGCAAGCTGCCAGTGCTTGGACCTGAACTACCATTGGCCATGTGGGAGTTCAGTGCCCCAACCACCATGCTACCTGCCCACCCTGGGAAGAATATTTCTTACAAGCTCAATATTTTATAAAATTTATTCTTGGATGAGTTCACATGGCTTTTAGGGTAGCCGGGGCAGGTTAGGACTGGATCCTTACTATTTGTAAATCCACTAGTTTAGGATCCTAAAACTTCATTTCTAGCCACTATCGTAACTGAAGAAACGTGTAATCAGAATGTCTCCTATTCAAACAGGGAAGGTTCTTTACGCTTAGAAAGTTGATGTAACCCCTAACTAGAGTGACTATTTTCATTTTTAATAACTTTTTTTTAACCTTCTACACATCAGCTACTCTGCAGTCCAGATCTGTTATTATCTTCTGAATGGTTGAATGTTTTTTATTAGGAAATTACTGGTGGTAGTATATGATTTTAGTAATGTTTTCTTTCTTTCTTTTTTTTTTTCAGTCCTTATTTGGAAAAAACTTGACAACAATTTTGAACGAATATGTAGCTATGAAAGCAAAAGGTAAGAATTTGGGGGTTTCAGGACCAACAGATGGTATAATAGTTACATTGCTGGACCCCCACATAGTCAACCCTGGTTCAAGTCCCAGATCTAGCGGCTTAAAACACACCGGGCACATGCATGTACATGCCAAAGATCCTGAGGGAACCAGCAGTTAGCGTAATGGCTATGTCGCTGGACTCTCACGTAGTCGACCGCAGTTCGCGTCCCGGACCCAGTGGCTTAAAACTCACGTTGGGCGCGTGTGCGTGCGTGCCCAAGATCCCGAGAGAAGAATGGAGAAGGGATTGCGGCGTGACCATCCCCCCTGGGGGGGCGATTTCTCGCTTTCTGTCTCTGTGTCTCTCTCCATCTGTCTGGCGAGTGCACGCGCCTTATAGCAAAAACCTTTAAAAAAAAAAAAAAAAAAAAAGATCCCGAGAAGAGAATGGAGGAGAAGCGATCAGGGCGTGGCCATCTCCCCGGGAAGTCTCTTCTGTCTCTCCTACAAGTGCATACACTCTTTAAAAAAAAAAAAAAGAATTTGGGAATTTCTTTTCTGTTTGTTTTATCCAGTATTTACTTACTTGTTTTAATTAGAAATATTTTTAAAGGATATTGATGTCTCATAAAAGCCTTGAGAAAAGTTCTCTGATTTTACTGGGAAATATCTAAATCATTTGTCTTTATATTGAATGATAATATAAGTTGTAAAAACTATGTAATTATAGTCAGAAGATTATCTTTTAAAAAGAGGTAAAACAAAATTCTTGGGTCCATCAGATAGCATAATGGTTACATCACTGTACTTCCACATAGCTGACTATGGTTCAAATCATGGACCCAGTGGCTTAAACCTCACATTGACCCTGTTTGTGCATGCCTAACATCCTGAGAGGAGAATGAAGGAGAAGGGATTGTGACCTGGCTATCCTTGGAGTGATTTCTCACTTTGTATTTCTCTGTCTTTCTGGCAAGTGCACACACCCTATAGCAAAAAAGTAAATAAATAATGAAAACTCTTAATTTTCGGTTATTTACATTGATGTACATGTGTTGCTGCAGGTTTTGTAACAAACCAACATTTAATTTTAACTTGTACGTTATCTAAGTTTAGACATAGGAACCAGTCATAGTTGCTTATAGTTACCAGAACATAAAATAATACTTGACTAAATTAATGATTTTTAGGGAAAAGTTCTGATTCTTTATCTTATTCTGTAATACATTGATAGCTTACAATAGTAACAAGATAATTAGCATTAAAGAATTAGCATAAAATAACCAAAGAAAAACAATCTTAACATTTATTGAATACTAACTGTATGTAGTCTTTGTGCTAAATGTTTTTATATGTTTTTATCTTATTTACTTTTTAAAGTAATCAAGTGAAAGTAATTGATTGTTAGGCTTATTTTATTTAATTTTACTTTTTTTTTTTTTTGGAGAGGTTTTTGCTATAGGGTGCGTGCACTCGCCAGAAAGACAGAGACAGAGATAGAAAGTGAGAAGTCACCCCCAGGGGGGATGGCCACACCACAATCGCTTCTCCTCCATTCTCCTCTTGGGATCTTGGGCACATGCACCCGGCATGAGTTTAAGCCACCAGGTCCGGGACTCAAACTGCAGTTGACTACTTGGGAGTCCAGCTACATAGCCATTACACTAACTGCTGGCCTCTAGGCCTGTTTTTAAATAAGAGGAAACTGAGAATTGAATTTCCAAACTGAAGAAGTTTCTGTAATTTATAACAATTATTTGTTATAAAGCAAGTTACTATAATTCACTTTCAAATGTCACATATCAGGTAGATGGAAGATCAAGGAGTAGTTTGTCTTTTTTAAATAGAGAAGATAAGAGCCTTTAAAAAAAAAAAAAAGCTTCAGTTTTTTTTCCCAGATCGTTACTTTACTCATATCCATATCTACTCATATTGTATCTGATAGCTAGTGGCTTTTGGGAAAAAAAGCTAATTACAGCTTTTCAGGCCATTTTGCTAAATAAATAGGCTTATTTCTCAGCTCACAGCACAATGTCAGCAACTGAGAGATTTTTCCCTGTGAGTTTTTTATGTTATTGTTCAAATTGAATGGTGAGTTTTTCTTAGTGTTAAGAACTTTCTCTTCTTATGATTTAGAAACATCAAATGATGTGCCAGCAATAATGTCGTCTCTGTGGAAGAAGTTAGACCATACACTCTCTCAGATCAGGTAATAAACTTACCAGAATGTACATGATTTTGAAATGCAAACATGTTTTCGGTTTAAATCTTCTGAAAACTTGTGCAGTATACTTCCATACCATACATCTAATTTTGAAATTACTCCAGAAGGTATTGATATGTCTTTGTCTTTGATGGAATAGTTCGAAATAAATTACGTACTTTAAATTAAATGTTTACAATTGAAAAAATTGACATAGGTAAAGGTTAAATGACAGTCCATAACAACTTGTAGTTTGATCTTGGAGTAGAATATTAGTCTGTTAGTTTTAGTCTAGTGTGAATTCCCTTAGTTAACTGCTTTTTCATTGCATATTTAGAGAATTGATCTGTTAATCAGTGCCCTATTTATTTTTTTTCTTCCCTTATAAAAAAAAAAAGGAAAAAACAAAAAACAAACTTGGGGCCAACATAGTGGTTAAGGCAAGTGGATACCAGATGGCCAACACACAGTTTGAATCTGGACCTGGTGGCTTGAAAATCACACTGAGCACATGTGTTTGTGCCCAAAATACCAAGAGGAGAACGGAGGAGGAATTGTGGTGTGACCATTTCCCCTTGTATTTGGGGAGGGCTATCTTTCTCTCTTTCTCTCCAGTGTACATGTCCTATAGCAAATTAAAAAATCAATTAAAAAAAAAAGGAAGAACAGCTTAAAGAATAATGTTGTAAAATCTTTTAGAATTTTTTCATATTGCTAGTAGTTACTTTCTATGAAGTTCACAGCCTTGGAATGCCAATTTCATCATCCTTCAAAGGATGCCAGCCCTACTGACATCAGTTTTATAATGTCTTTTATTTGCCTGAAGAATCTATTATGAAAACCATGATCTCTTAACCTTTCTCCTATAACTACAAGCCAATACCCAACCTAACCACAGCAAAGAACTTCCTTTTCTTCCTCTGTTTAAACAGTTCCAAATGTTTTCTACCTAACTCTGGACTACATCTTATTTTGTAGTTTTTATATATATTTTTCTTTCCTAACTCTTGTCTTATCTGCCCCATAAGTAATTTTCAAATATTTTTACAATTCAGGGAATTACATTATAAATACTATATGAATTACTGAAAAAAAAAAAAAGTAAGGTTTTTGCAATAGGGTACATGTGCTTACTGAAGAAAGAGAGAGAAACAAAGGAAAAATGAGAAATCACCTCCAAGGGGGTGAGGGCCACACGACAATCCTTTCTCCTTCATTTTCCTCCCAGGGTTTTTTGGGTGTACACACACATGTGCCCAGCATGATTTCTTAGCCTCATAAGTTTGAGACTCAAACCACGGTCAGCCGTGTGGGAGTCCAGCACTGTAACCACTATGTCAGCTGTCAGCCCCTATTTATTGAAATAATGACAAGATAGTCCATAGAAATGATTTTTAGCCAAGAAGCTAAGGTTGTTTAGTGTGTTATTAAAAGTACTTTATGCTGGAACCAGCAGATGGCATACTCACTATATTCCTGGACTCGCATGTAGTCGACCACGATTGGAGTCCCAGACCCGGCAGCTTAAAACTCAGGCCAGGTGCATGTCTGTGCATACCAAGATCCCTGGAGGAGAATGGAGAAGGGATTGTGGCGTGGCCATCCTCCTGGGGGCTGATTTCTCACTTTCCGGCTGTCTGGCGCTCTGGTTCGTGCACATGCCCTAGAACAAAAATCTCTCAAAAAATAAAGTGCTTTATACAATTTAGTTTTGTAGCTCTCATTAGTGGAGACTTCACACATTCCCTAAGATTAGGCCCAATGTACCTGTTTACCAAATATACAGATAGGTGAGATGACTACAATGCATCGTAAATGTATGAGCTTTTTACTATGAATTTTCCTGTATGTTCTTTATTTAGAGGTTGGATGAAATGATTTTGTTGTAAATTAGATAACAACAAGATGTTGTATTACATTGACTTCGGGATGCTTAAGTATATATGAAATCTTATGAAATAAGAATTTCTCAATGGGAAGATATCAATAGTTATGAAAAGTAATAGAAAATGTTATATTTTGTATATCGCTCACTTAAATATATAGAATTTCTAAAATCAAGTCAATATTAAGGCACTATACTGGATATTGTGTTAGATAGAAACTTTATTATTAAAATTAAGTTTTATGTTTGGTTGAATTTGTTTACACAGTACTATTTTTCTCCAAAAGCAAATGAGAATTACTCAGAAAATAGTTTTGTCTTTTTTGTCTGAGAGATCTTTTAACTCACAATTTTAAGTATGACTGTAATTAAGTCAATATATTTCTGCAAGAAGAACTTTTTAATGAATAACGACTTTGTTTTATTTGTTAGGAGCATGCAAAGTTCCCCAGGATTTGCTGCCAATCAAAGAGGTTGGTGTTCACCTTTAAACAATATTCAAAATTACTTCAAGTCTGGTGCCAGCATTTTCATATTGCTAGTAGTTACTTTCTATGAAGTTCACAGCCTTGGAATGCCAATTTCATCATCCTTCAAAGGATGCCAGCCCTACTGACATCAGTTTTATAATGTCTTTTATTTGCCTGAAGAATCTATTATGAAAACCATGATCTCTTAACCTTTCTCCTATAACTACAAGCCAATACCCAACCTAACCACCATTCATATCTGTTTAAACAGTTCCAAATGTTTTCTACCTAACTCTGGACTACATCTTATTTTGTAGTTTTTATATATATTTTTCTTTCCTAACTCTTGTCTTATCTGCCCCATAAGTAATTTTCAAATATTTTTACAATTCAGGGAATTACATTATAAATACTATATGAATTACTGAAAAAAAAAAAAGTAAGGTTTTTGCAATAGGGTACATGTGCTTACTGAAGAAAGAGAGAGAAACAAAGGAAAAATGAGAAATCACCTCCAAGGGGGTGAGGGCCACACGACAATCCTTTCTCCTTCATTTTCCTCCCAGGGTTTTTTGGGTGTACACACACATGTGCCCAGCATGATTTCTTAGCCTCATAAGTTTGAGACTCAAACCACGGTCAGCCGTGTGGGAGTCCAGCACTGTAACCACTATGTCAGCTGTCAGCCCCTATTTATTGAAATAATGACAAGATAGTCCATAGAAATGATTTTTAGCCAAGAAGCTAAGGTTGTTTAGTGTGTTATTAAAAGTACTTTATGCTGGAACCAGCAGATGGCATACTCACTATATTCCTGGACTCGCATGTAGTCGACCACGATTGGAGTCCCAGACCCGGCAGCTTAAAACTCAGGCCAGGTGCATGTCTGTGCATACCAAGATCCCTGGAGGAGAATGGAGAAGGGATTGTGGCGTGGCCATCCTCCTGGGGGCTGATTTCTCACTTTCCGGCTGTCTGGCGCTCTGGTTCGTGCACATGCCCTAGAACAAAAATCTCTCAAAAAATAAAGTGCTTTATACAATTTAGTTTTGTAGCTCTCATTAGTGGAGACTTCACACATTCCCTAAGATTAGGCCCAATGTACCTGTTTACCAAATATACAGATAGGTGAGATGACTACAATGCATCGTAAATGTATGAGCTTTTTACTATGAATTTTCCTGTATGTTCTTTATTTAGAGGTTGGATGAAATGATTTTGTTGTAAATTAGATAACAACAAGATGTTGTATTACATTGACTTCGGGATGCTTAAGTATATATGAAATCTTATGAAATAAGAATTTCTCAATGGGAAGATATCAATAGTTATGAAAAGTAATAGAAAATGTTATATTTTGTATATCGCTCACTTAAATATATAGAATTTCTAAAATCAAGTCAATATTAAGGCACTATACTGGATATTGTGTTAGATAGAAACTTTATTATTAAAATTAAGTTTTATGTTTGGTTGAATTTGTTTACACAGTACTATTTTTCTCCAAAAGCAAATGAGAATTACTCAGAAAATAGTTTTGTCTTTTTTGTCTGAGAGATCTTTTAACTCACAATTTTAAGTATGACTGTAATTAAGTCAATATATTTCTGCAAGAAGAACTTTTTAATGAATAACGACTTTGTTTTATTTGTTAGGAGCATGCAAAGTTCCCCAGGATTTGCTGCCAATCAAAGAGGTTGGTGTTCACCTTTAAACAATATTCAAAATTACTTCAAGTCTGGTGCCAGCAGGCAGCATGTTAGTTAAGGAGCTGGACTCCCACATGAGCAACCATGGTTCAAGTTCCAGACCTGGTGGCTTGCTTTCTCACTTTCCTTCTTTTCTGTCTCTCTCTGGTTAAATTTTTTAAATAATGGAAATAAGATATAAAATTAAGTAATTCTTTTTTAAAAATTATGTATTAAAAAATTACTTTAATTCAAACTGGTTAACATTTTGATTAACAGTACTTATGTACTAGTTATATATTTTGTTTACTGCTTTTCTAAATGTGGTTATTAGGAAATATTTTCACTTATTATTAAAATACTTTAATAAAAAGGTTTTTGCCATGAGGCACATGTACTCACTGGAGAGAGAGAGAGAAAAAAGTGAGAAATCACCCCCCCCCCCTCCAGTGGGCATACCACAGTCCCTCTTCCTCCATTCTCCTTTCAGAATTTTGAGCACACATGCACAGGCATCCAATGTGGTCTGCAAGTCCCTTGGTCTGGGATGCAACCGTGCAGTTGGCTGTGGGAGAGTTCAGTGCCTTAACCACCATGGCACCTGCTGGTCCCCAAAACACCTATTTTAAATGTTCTCTATGTTTCACATTGGATTACATGTAGTAACATCTTTTAATTGTAATTGCTAAGTTTAAGTTTCTTCATTTATAAGGGAGTGTTATGATATAGAAATGATTTATGGGGCCAGCAGGTGGCATAGCAGTTATGTAATAGTACTCTCACATGATCGACCTTGGTACCAGTCCTAGACTTGGTGACATGAAGCTCACACCAGCACGTGTCTGTGTGTGCCCAAGATCCCAGTAGGAGAATAAAGAAGGGATTGTGGTGTGGCCATCCCCCCTGGGGTGTGATTTTTCACTTTGCTTCTCACTGTCTCTGTCCCTCTCTTTTCAGTGAGCACATGCGCCTTAAAGCAAAAAACCTCTACAAAAAAAAGAATAAATGATTTATTGGATTAATAAAATTTGAATTTGCAGTTTATTTTGTTTCTTATGAAGTCATTACATAATATTTTAAAGGGCCGTTTTTAAATGTAGCTCAATCTAGTATCATATATATCAATAGATTAGGTCATATATTGAGTTTTTAAATTCCCAAACTAGCTCTGAATTAATTGTTAAAATTTGTTTGTTTTTCAGCCCGAACAAGAAATGGAATTGCAGAAATCAAACGACAGAGAAGGCTTACATCTCAAACAGCTCCCGTTACTTCAGAATTGTTGACTTTACCTTATCTTACCACTTCTCCTTTGACAGCTTCACAAGTTATTCGACCAACTGGCCAAATTACAACTCCTATGAGGTCAAATTTTGTAGTGGTCAATCATTCACAGTCACAAGATACTGTAACCAGTAAGTTTAAACTTTGTTTTCTTCAATTTTGTTGTTAATCAAGTTATACTGGGTCCTTGGGAATGTCATGATGTGTTTTTCTGTTTTTCTATGCAAAAATGTGACATGAGTTTTTTGATGACCCAGATAATAAAATGATGTATTAATGTTTTCATGCTTGTAGTATAAAATTACAGCAAGAAAGGAATGAGAGAAGCTAGTAGTTGAATAGAATTTAAATAGATTTTCCATAAAATAAGCATATATAACCTGTGAGTCTTCTTAATCTAGGATTCTTCCCAGTTTTCTACTTGTAATTGAAGTCCAACCTTGAATTTCTCAGGTTTGGGGATTGTGATAGAGAAATATTAAATGGAATTTACATTATATTTCAGCCCCTCCTTACCTTTGTTGATTCAAGTCTGTCCTTCCTAGAATAAGGAATGTCTTTTCCAGTTTACCACCACCTTTTTAGTTTGGAAATCCAACATGTTCCTGGCTGAATCTTAGAGCTAGCGATATACTTTATAGATCTTATGGTACCTGCTGATTGTTGTATACTTTATATTTTTTTAAGAAATTTTTTAAAATTTTATTTATTATTTATTTTAATTTGACACAGTCAGAGACAGAGAGAGAGAGAAAGTGAGAAAGCAAGCCACCAGGTCTGGAACTCGAACCGTGGTCAGCCATGTGGGTGTCTAGTGTCCTCAACGACCATGTCACTTACTGACCCCTATACTTTAAACTATTAAAAACGCAGCATAGTAAGTGACAAAAAAACTAGTTAATAAAAGAATTGGGGTTAAAATTGAGAGGTTATCTCTCTCAGTCCATTGTTAGTACTCTTTTGTGCACCTAAAATTTTTCCTTGTTTACTAAGATCTTCCTCATTTCCATCTTTTCTCCAAGTTCTTTTCTATACCCAGAGCACTGTTCATAGTTTTTCGTTCTGCCATGTTATTTTTTGTTGAAACCGTATTGTGCTTTGTATTTCATTGTAAACCCTAAGGCATACGGACTACATTTTATTAATATTTTCCGCAATGCCTTACACATAGTAGGCACTCAGTAACTATGTTAAAATAATTTAATATAAAATAGTAATTAGCGAATGCTTATCCCATTACAAGGTTAGAAAATTACTCCGTTTTTTTGGCTTACTGTTTTGTTTTCTTGAAATACAGCTGGAGAGGCTTTAAATATCATTCCTGGTCCTCAGGAAAGGAAATCTCATGCCAGTTTAATGTCTCCTGGTAGACGAAAAAGGTAAATGCTTTTTTAAAGGGACAAGTTGTCAGTAGTTAAAAAAATTTTTTTTACACTACAATACTTGCTTTGTAAATAGTAGTTAAGACTTGATTAAGTTCTTGGAAGCTATCTACTGTTATATCCATTCCAAAATTTATTATCTTTTCCAGTATTCCAACCTCCCTATAATTGGGTTGCATCCTTCAAGCAATACCATAGGTATTTCATTTGAAATGTGTTTTTTTTCTATAGTGGTATATAAAATAATTGTATATATTACAATTGATGTTATATCAGATTTTTTGAAATGTATTTTTGAATTTGTTTTTTAAATGAATATAAATAATACCAGTATGTTTTTTGATCTACAAACACATTTACAGTTATAAATCAGTTGGTACAATCTTTTTTGGTACAATCTTCAAGAAAATTTCTTTCAGTCCTGCTTAGCCCGTATGTCTTTGTTTGAAAGATATTTCAGAAAAAAGATAATACTTAAGAATTTTTTTTTCTTGCTTCTCTTCTGCTAAGCCATGGGTATTTTTATTTGAGTTTATTCTGTTGGTTGTCTCTCATTCTGGACTGACTTCAGCCTCTTTTATTGCAAGCTTTCTCACTTAAAACCACATTTCAAAAAAAGCAATAACAGTATCTGACTTTTACAAGACCTTGGTTTTTTTTTTAAAGTCTTCGCATATACTTTTTTTCATTCCATTCTTTCACAAACCCAAAAATGCAGTTAGTTTATCTTATCTCATTATAAAGTGGATGAAAGGGTCACAGTTTACTTCGTTTCAGGCCACATAGCTTGTAAGTGGTAAAGCTAGACCTCAGATTCATTTCTTCTGAATCCAAGTCTAGTTATGCTGTTTATGCTCTACTGTCCTTTGTTCTTACTGCTAATAGAGAAAAATGTCTGTTCTGCGATGATTTTAAAATTTATGTTTGTATACAGCTGTCATTGAATCTATTAGACATAGTAGTTAATAGACAAGCTTTTAAAATTTGTTTCAGTGAATCTCAAAGAAAAAATATCACTTTGTCTGGACCTCATTCAGTGATACGGAATTTCCAAGATCCAAATGCATTTGCAGTGGAAAAAGTAAGTGACCATCCAAACTTTACACCTTGAATATTCCTGACTTTAAAAAGACTGTATTTCATTTATCATTAAAATATGTAGTTAGGGGCAGGCAGGTGAAATAGTGGTTAAGGCACTGGACTCTAACGTGGCTGACCGCAGTTTGAATCCCAGACCTGGAGGCTTGCTTTCTCATGTTCCTTTTCTCTCTCTCTGCTCAAATTAAAAAAGTAAGAATGATGGGGGCTGGCAGGTGGCATGGTGGTTGAAGCCCTAGACTTGCACATGACCAACCATGGTTCAAGTCCCGGACTTGGTGGCTTGCTTTCTCACTTTGTCTCAGCTTCTCTCTGATAAAATTTTTTAAAAAAAATAATAAACTAAATAAAGAAAGAAATAAGATTTTCTTAAACAAGTAGTAATGAATAAAATTAAAAATAATTTCTAAAAAATATATATATTTTAAATATTCCCTATGTTTCTAATTTGCTCTCATGTAGTAGCATTTTTTCTTTTTTTAATTATTTTTTATTTAATTGTACTTATTAAACTTTTTTAGAGATTTTTGCTATAGGTCGCATGTACTCACTAGAGAGACCAAGATAGAAAGCAAGAAATCACCCTCTTGAGGAGGATGACCATGCTGCAGTTCCTTCTCTTCCATTCTCCTCTTGGGATTTAGGGCACACACACCTGGTGTGAGTTTTTTTGTTTCTTTTCTTCTTTTTCTTAAGAGAGATTTTGGCTAGAGGGCTCATGCGCCCACCAGGGAGACAGAGAGATAGAAAGCGAGAAATCACCCCCCAGTGGGGAAAACCATGTTTAATCCCTTCTCCATTATCCTCTCCAGATCTTAGGTACACACCCACACATTCCAAGCATGAGTTTCAAGCTGCTAGGTCTTGAACTGTGGTCAACTATATAGGAGTCCAATGACATAACTATTTTGTTACCTGCTGGCCCCAAGTTGTAGTCATTTTTTTAATTTGCTATAGGACATGTGAACCAGAGAGAGCACACGTGCATGAATCAACAAGCGATCCCCAACCAGCATGCCACCTGCTGGCCCCAGCATTTTTTAATACTGATTGCTGAGTCTGTGTTTCTTTTTTTAATCAAGAGAGTTTTGGTATAGGGTGTGTGTACTCACTAGAGAGACAGAAAGCGAGAAATCACTCCCCAGGTGGGATGGCCATGTCACAATCTTTTCTCCATTCTCCTCTCAGAATTTGGGCACACACCAACATGTGCCCAGAGTGAATTTGAGACTACCAGGTCTAGGACTGGTACGCTGGTTGACCACATAGGAGTCTAGCATTGTAATCACCACACCACTAGCTGGCCCCAAAGTTTGAGTTTCTTAACATATTAGGAGTGGTATTGGTATAGAACTAAAGTATTGAATTTATAAAATTTGAATATGCATGCTGACTCTGGGACAACCATATGCTCTGCTTGAGAGAAATTGGATCCCACATAGTGATTATATTTTGAAAACCCTGCCTAGTAGGCCAGAAACACAGTAAGCCTATAAGCAAATGTCCAAGATCCAATAAGGTGGAAGACTAGAGGAAGAGAACTGTGGTGTGATCAGACCCTGTGAAGGGTGCTTTCTGTCTCTTCTCACTCATGTGCACATGTGTGTAATCTTTTGTGAAAAATAAAATTACTGATACATGTACATACGTGTGTGTGTATATAATACAGTATTTTTATTCTGTTAAGAGTTTGCAGTGGAATTGTTGCCTTAGGATAAAGTGTATGGATGTATAAGGGAAGGAAAAAGTTTGTTCAGAATTGATAACATGGACAAGTATCAAATGAGAAATAGTGGTATGCTTAGGAAATTGTAAACACTTCATTGCTGCTAGATCATGCAATATATCATTTTACTGGGGACCTACTATTTAAAAACCTTATATAATAAATTCATCAAGAGTATAAAACTATATTTTGTAAGCAGTGAAGAAAGCTAATAAAAGATCTAAAAACACTTGCAAATTTAAAGTACTATATTCATGGAGGGAGCTACCACAGTATTTGGGTTTTCACCCAGGTTTGTTAAAGCTGTCTTGCTTTCATTAATTGGTTCTTTTAAAATATGAAACATAATACTCTTTCCTGTCCCTTTGCTAATACTGATTTTCTTTTCCAGCAAATGGTTATTGAAAATGCACGAGAAAAAATACTAAGCAACAAATCTCTTCAAGAAAAGCTAGCAGAAAATATTAATAAGTTTTTGACTAGGTAAGCTATGTTCTTTTTTTTTAAGAATTATTTATATAATTTTATTTATTCATTCATTTATTTTAATTTGACCAGAGATATATATATAGAGAGAGCGCAAGAAAGCAAGCCACCTGGTCCAAGACTCACACTGTGGTTGGCCATGTTGGAGTATCTAGCACCTTAACCACATACTACCTGCTAGTCCCCAAGCTGTGTATGTTCTAAGATGCTTACTTGTTGGGACCAGCAGTTGTTGTAATGGCTATGTCGCTGGACTCCCATGTAGTCAACCGTGGTTCGAGTTCTGGACCTGGTGGCTTAAACTCAAGCCGAGTGTGTGTGTGTGCTTGTGTACAATCCTGAGAGGAGAATGGAGGAGAAGGGATTGCGGCGTGGCCATCCCCCTGGGCAATGATTTCTTGCTTTCTGTTTCTTTCTTTTTTTTTTTTCGGAGATATTTTCGCTATAGGGCGCGTGTGCTCGCCAGACAGAGAGGCAGAAAGCGAAACCTCACAGCCCCCCCCCCAGGGGGGGTTGGCCCACGCCGCAATCGCTTCTCCTCCATTCTCCTCTTGGGATCTTGGGCACGCACGCACAGGCGCCCGGCGTGAGTTTTAAGCCACTGGGTCTGGGACGCGAACCGCGGTCGACTACGTGGGAGTCCAGTGACAGCCATTACACTAACTGCTGGTTCCCATGTCTCTGTCTTTCTCGCTAGTGCATGTGCCCTACAACAAAAACCTCAAAAAAAAAAAAAAAAAGATGCTTGTTTTCTCATAATTGCATATATATGTTAAAGACCTTCTTTTTTTTGTATTATAGTGATAACAATATTACTCAAGTACCTAAACAAACAGAAAACAACCCTACTGAGCCAGAGACTTCAATTGATGAGCTCCTGGTACTTCCGGTAAGGGTACATGTGTGAGTGAGGGGGGAAGAGACAGAGACAGAGATAGAGAGACTTACATTTATAGTTGAAACTAATGCTAGTCTGGTTTTATTTTGTAATCCTAGCCAACTGAGCAGATATAAAAAATTATTTAAAATGATAATTGAAGATTATAGTTTTCCTTCATTACTCATATGTAATCTGTTCCTGAAAACATTTTGGATGGTGACTTTTATAATAGTTTGTATTGAATTCTGTAAACAATAAAACTATTAAGACCTTCCTAACCTATCTAATAACTAACCTACTTTATAAGATACCAGTAGAATAATCTTATACACCTGTACAATAATCAGTGTTGATTTTAAATATTTGATACTTAAAGATTCATTAAGAGCATATGAATGTAATAAGCAATAATGTACAATGTTTATGTAAATCATCTTTGTTTACACTGTTACAAACTTTAATAATTTGAAAAGTGAAATAATGCTAAAGATACATAGCGAGTCTAAGTTATGAATAAAACAAGACACTTTATGAAAGAAAGGTTAGTAACTGAGTAATTGTGTGAAGTTTACTTCTGAGAGAAAGATAGTCTGTAGTCACTTTTGATATTCAGTGGTTGGTGAATACACAAGAGAGTGAGTTGGTAAGGCAAAATTTAACAGTATGTTTTTAAGATTTGTCCATGTGTAATAACCTTTTTGAAGAGCAGCTAGTATTATGACTATCGTGCATCCTATTCAATTCTTGGACAGTAATCACATTTTTATTGGTGTGCCCATGTGCATTCAATATAGCAGGTTTTCTTTTAGTTGATGAATTCTGGGTAAAACCATTGAATTTTTGAATTTTCTATTTAAACAGTACATGAGATTCTGTATTTAAAATTTTTTTTAAGACTTACTTAGTTTTATTTATCATTATTTTATGATTTGCTACAGGGCAGCTGCACACACCAGAGACAGACCAAGTAGATAGAGAAAGTAAAATACCAGGTCCAAGACTCAAACAGCATTCAGACACGTGGGAGTCTAACACCTTAACCACTGTGCCACCTGCTGGCGCCAGGGAGTTCTTAAAAAGCATAAACTCACAAGAACAAAAAAAAAAGGGATATATAATAGGAAAACAATTTTTGGCAGAGAAATGGGCAAATGGTACGTGGCTTAGTTGATTCAGGGTTCTAAGTCAAGACAAAACTTGGGGGAACAAAGCAAGTTTATAGTGCAAAAATTTCAAAATCCTCCAGAAGTAGCACCAGTATCTCCAGAAGATGAGATGTGGCTCCAAATAGGTTGATAAGGAGCAAAATTTAGTAAGTAGCTATACTCTTGTGTCTTCTCCCTTTTCCTCATACTCATCTCAGGAACACAGTTGCCAACCTCCCCAAGCAAGAAATCTGAGACTCATTGAAAAGAAAGGAATTTAAAACACAGATGGCTTTGCAAAATTATTCTCAGCTTACATTAGAGTTGACAAGCTTACTCCCTTTTTGGCACAGAGCTTACAGATATTGAGGAATATGTTTTCCAAAGTGATTAATTCTAGTAAGTGCGGTTAAGGAACGTTCACCTTATTTTTAAGTTTTGTTGTATTAGATGATCATATTGTTATATGCAGAAGAAAATTTTTCCGAAGTGGAATAATTCTGTACCAAAAGTTTAAAACTACAAATTATTTCTACTAAACCATATTACTAAATTAGGATTATGCTTTTAACTCACTTTTTTTTTTTTTTTTTTTTTGAAGGGGAAAACCCACATGTTGAAAAAAGAAAATTTTTCCGAAGTGGAATAATTCTGTACCAAAAGTTTAAAACTACAAATTATTTCTACTAAACCATATTACTAAATTAGGATTATGCTTTTAACTCACTTTTTTTTTTTTTTTTTTTTTGCAGAGTGAAATCCACATGTCTGAAGAAGCTATACAGGATATATTGGAACAGACAGAATCAGACCCAGCATTTCAGGCACTCTTTGATCTTTTCGACTATGGTAAATAGACTTTCTTTTAAGGCAATTAGAAGATAAAAGTTCTCCAGGTTTTTGTCTGTTTGTTTGTTTGTTTTTGATAACCAGAATAAAGCAACATTCATACAACATCTGCGAAGGATCCTGTTTTTCTTAAAGCAAAATTTATGTGGGTATGTGAAAGGGGGTAGGAGGTTGTTATTTTGTTTTGTTTCTATGTAATGAATTGCCTCAGCTATAAAAATGGAGAACAGGTTGGTTTTTGTTTTGAGGGCATTTTTTCCTGTCGACTGGGAATGTGTTTATGCCTACTACTATACAGATATACCAAACATAATTGAATGATTCAAAAGGAATACAAAAAGCTGGTATCAACTTCAATCTTACGATCTAATGCAATAGTTCTTAAAGTATAGTCCCCTGAACCAGTAATTTGCTATCTGAGAATTCAGTAGAAATGCAAGTTCTTGGTCCTTCCAGGACATTCTGCTGTATACTAAAAAGTCTAAGAACCCCTGGTTTGGTAGGAAAATCTTTGTACTTGTAAATGATGTATAAAGTAGCATGTTACCATCCAGGAATGATAATTAAAACCAAAGTTTAACATTCGCTTGACTACTGTCATGCTATTCTAATTGTTTGTTTTTATTCTGGCTATGTAAGTATTTCTCTTTGTACTTTTAACAGGTAAAACAAAGAATAATAAAAATATATCACAAGGCGTTTCTACTCAGCATATGGAAGCTAATTCCAATATAGTCTTAGCAGCTGAAACTAATCTAGCAGTTAAAGAGTCTTTTGAAACAGGATCTGGTAAGAATTTCATTTTGTTAAAATCATCATTCCAAATATTAGTATGTCTCAGAATTCAAAGGCAAAAAAATGTTTAATTTGGAAATTGTTCAAATTATTATATAGCTTATATTTGTATTTCTAGTTTTCTCTCCTTCAATTAAAAGGTCAATTTTTAATACTCAATTTTTTATAATACAGTAGATTATTGACTTTCTCAATTTAGTATTAATAGTGTGTAACACTCAGAAAAAGTTGGTATCATGTAACATACATTTGTTAAAGCAGAAATTTTAATCCCTATTTTGTAGAATTAATATTTTCTATCAGTCATTCAGCTTGATGAGTTTAACTGATTTCTCAGTATCTGTATCATTTGGGAGAATTAGTACCACAGTAATAGTCTTGAAATTAAGAATTATGAGGTTTTAGATCATATTTCTACCTTTTCTATGAAGTTATTCCTTTATAGTTCTGCCTCATATAGAGTACCAATATGACACATAACTAACCCATAAAAACTATTTGTCGAATGAAAAAAGGCCATGAATAAGTTCATCTTTGATTTTTTTAAATATTTGCCAACTTTTTTAAAAAAGACTAAGTCTTACTGTGAAATATAACAAACATACACAAGAAATACACAATAAAAATGTATACAGCTTTAGTCCAGGTGTTGCAGTAGTAAAATGTGACATTATGAGAAAATTTCATATGAGAAGGTTTTTGTTTCAACTACAGAGACCTCCCTGATTATGCCAGACACACTAGCCTTTGCTCTGGGACTGGTTGAAGGCGGAGGGTGAAGTGTAGTGTTAAGATCCTGTTAGGGATGCTCTCTCTTTCACTTTCTCGCTCTTAGAGGAAATGAGTAAACTGTAAAAAAATAAAATAAAAAATAAAGTGTGGGACTCATTTAATTACTAGACCCAGTCAGTCTATCCAGGCAAATACCCATGTAACCATCTCCCATGTTAAAAACCCACAAAGCATTGCCAGCGTCACAAGACCCTTTTTGATACCTCCACTCAGTCACTATTCCCTTTGTTCCCTGTTCCTCGGAGATAGCCATTAACCATTATCCTGGCTTCTCACACTTCTTGCTAAACTTTATGCCTTTTCAGTGCTGCCTCCATTCATTCAGTTTATAACAGCTATGCCAAAATAATATTTTCTGCTCTCCTGTTGTTAAATGTTATCAGCAATTCCCAGCCACTAAAAAATTTTAACTTCCAGTTTTCACATATTCCACAAACTCGTTTGGGGCATCTCAAACTATATTCCTCTTTGCAGCCACTAAAAAATTTTAACTTCCAGTTTTCACATATTGTCTTCCAAAAACTAGTTTGGGGCATCTCAAACTATATTCCTCTTTGGAATCCTCTGCTGACACCCAAACCCAGTCTTCAATTTCTTAGGCTGAATGTGGGGTGTGTTTTTCTCACTATATATTATTTGTAGTTCATACTTCATTTAGGTTCTACCATATACAGAATGAAACTTGAAATCCTATTTTCTTAGAAAGTCTTCCCACTTTATTTAGAAAATATTGAGTTGTCAGAAAGGTCATAATTCATTATGCTATGGTATGATTTTCTGTCATATATCTGCTTTCTAAACTAGACTGATTTCTCCAAGGTCAGTCTGGAGAGATCATTCGTCTTTGTAGTCCAATATGAAGCATGTGGTTGGTCTTAACTAAATGTGTTGAATGTTGAGTAGTACACAGTGAGATCATATGTTAATTGCAAAATATACTTGGGCCCATGTCATCTTTAAGAGTAACCAAATAAAATAAGGACAGTTGTGAGACAAACTACAAGTTTAGAGTTATAATAATTGTTTCACTTATTGGTAAACACTATGGTTTTTTTGAGAGAGAGAGAGAATTTTTTGCTATAGGCCACGAGTATTCACCAGAAAGACACAGAAAGACAGTGAGAAATCACTTTACAGGGGATATGGCCACACCACAGACCTTCTCCTCCATTCTTCTTTTGAGATTTAGGGCATGCATGCACATGCGCCTGGCATAAGTTTCAAGCTGCAGGGTCCAGGACCCAAGCCTCAGTCAGCCACGTGGGAGTCCAGCACCGTAACCACTATGCCACCTGCCGGCCCCAATACTAAATATTCTTTTTATTTCATTTTGTTTTGTTTTTAAAAATAGTTTGATTTTATTTATCATTATTTTTTAAGATTTGTTATAGGGCATCTGCCCTCACCATAGAGGGACAGAGAGAGAAAGTTAGAAATCAAGCTTCCATGTCTGGGATTCAAACCACAGTTGGCCATGTGGGAGTCCAGCGCCTCAATAACCATGCCATCCACTGGCCCCACTTAATATTCTTAAACCTATATACTTTTTCCTTAGTTGAGTCATTGAGACATCAGTAATTAGAGAAGTACATGTAAATTTTTTAGTGCCCAAAAGTGGAATACATAGTGAAGTGCTTATAAATTTTTAGTACTCAGAAAATGTGATATATACTGTATGAGACTACCATTAACTGGTCTGCCACAGAATAAGTACATCAGAATAGCTATTACAGTAAAAATGACATCCTTAGAATCTAAACAGTCTCACCACATCTTTCTACCTTCCTGATATTTTGCAGATAATCAGTCTGCTCAGCCGTCATTATGTACCTCCTATCAAAATGAAGACACATTAAATGCGATGAAGAATGGCAGCAACCATGATATGTTTAGACAGGAAGCCCAGGAAAGTTTTTCCCAAATAGGCTCTAGCATCCAGAAAAAGGTCTTTAAAACAGCTGTACCTACTGAACAGAAGTGTAACCTTGACATCACCTTTGAGTCAGTGCCTAATTTGAATGATTTTAACCAAAGAGGAAATTCCAGTGCTGAATGTAATCAGCATTGTGCTGAATTATACACCAATCAGATGTCCACTGAAACAGAAATGGCCATAGAGGTTGAAAAGAATTCTTTGTCTTCAAATGTGCCAAATGACTCTCCGTTACAGCCTGATCAGCCTGATGTACCAATAACTTCATTTGTTTCACTTGATGGTGACAGTAATAATGAAAACTTAATTCTCTCTGGGAAAAATTCTCAACTTTTGTCTCAGAATACTCCGTTATCTGAAAACCAATTAAAAAAAGGTCATTTTTGTGAAAGTTCTAACGACTTAGTAAGACTTAAAACTAATTTCCATGGTTCAAAGTCACCAGATTCTAATGAAATTCACAAGAGTAAAATTGAAATTAATAGTGTACTACCAGTTTTGTCACAACAACTCTCAAATTGCCAAGATAATGCTTCACTTCAAAGTAAAATATTACCAGCATCTGTTGCAAGTTCAGGTTTAAACGTATCTGGGCAAGTAGAAATTCATCTTGGAGATTCTGTCTCTTCAGTTAAACCACCACCTAATGATTCAACATCTGTTGAGTTAAATCAAACAAAAAATGAATCTCAGCCATCCAAGTCTGAGAAAGTTACTTTGGATTCACAAGAGACTTCATCTTCTACAAAAGAAGATGGAAATACTATCTTTATCTCTTTAAGTGAAAATGATAACTGTGGAGAAGTTGCATTGATACCTCCAGAAGGCCATCCTGTAGAAGATAATTGCTCTGTTCCTTCAGAGTCTGTCTGTTCTTCAGTTGGAGATTCTCATCCTGAGTCTCAGAATACTGGTGATAAACCTTCCAGCGAGAGCTCAGCAGAGATGGATGAATCAAATATCGTCTCTCTCAAGATTATTATTAGTGATGATACATTTGTTTCCTCAGATACTGAACTTAACAATGCAGTTTCTAGTATTAGCGGAGAAAACTTGCCAACTATAATTTTGTCTTCTGCTAAATCACCTACTAAAAATGCAGAATTAGTGAAATGCCTATCTTCAGAAGAAACTACAGGCGCTGTTGTATCTGCTCAAGAAGTAGGGGATTCAGCTTCAGTGGAACAAAGCCTTTTAGTGCTTAAATCTGAAGACTCTACAGTAAACAATACTCAGAATGAAGATGGCATTGCATTCTCAGCCAGTGTTACACCATGTATCCCCAAGGATGGAGGATACATACAGTTGATGCCAGCTACAAGCACAACTTTTGGCAGTTCAAATAACATTCTGATAGCTACTTGTGTGACTGACCCACCAGCCTTCGGAACAACTGTCAGTCAGTCTAATGTGGTAGTGTTGCCTGGAAATTCTGCACCTGTGACTGCTCAACCTCCAACACCTCAGTTACAGACACCACCAAGGTCAAACAGCGTATTTGCTGTCAACCAAGCAGTGTCACCAAACTTTTCACCAGGTAACTTTAAGAACAGGTTGAATTTCATTTCTCTGGATTGGAATCTAATTTATATTTAAAGTTATTGGATAGGTAACTCATAGATAAATAATATGGATGAATAGTATGAGAAAAGCTTGTGAAATTTTAAAATATGCCTCTCTTTACATTAGCTAATTCAGTTAAAGCTTTTTAAAATCTCACAAATAATGTACTTGAGTGTTTTTGTTTTGTTTTGTTTTATTTTTTGCCCCATAATTCTCAATCTATGTACTAACAAACTATAGAGAAAAAGATTAAATTATGGCATGGATATATACTTACTAAAACCCAATGTTGAAGATATTTTTTAAAAAATAGCTAGTGTAGTCATAGTATTTAAGAATTTCTCATCTATTTGGAGGGAATTTCATGCAAATTGAATTTCTCCTTCCATAAAACCTGTGATTTCTCACTGTTTTCTGCCTTTTAGAATTGATCCTTGTCTTTGGAATTCCTTGTTAATAGGGCTCTTGTGACATTTATTCTGTGCAGTGTTACATGTATTTGGTGATTGGGATGCCTTTCTTCTTGGCCATTCTTGATTATATGTTCCTCAAAGATGCAGCTATGATACATTCATCTACATTTCCTTGTGTACTAGTTTTCATTCTTCCCTTTTCCTCCCTTTTAAAAATTATGAGTGTACAATAAAATTTTGTGTGTCAGCATTTATGTATTTAAATCTTGGGGTTTATTTTTATGCCAGTGGGCATGGGCACACATGAAGGCTGAGGAAAAGAGAGAAAGCACCATCTAATCGGGTCTTGTGCTGAAATCCTTTTCCCTCCCGTCTCCATCTGTCATCAAGATTCTTAGTACACATACGTGTACCCAGCATATTTTTTAAACTGCCGTATTTTTCGACTCTGATTAGCCATGTGGGATCCTGATTCCCTCATTTTGAGACCAGCCCTGGTGGATCTGTTGCAAGTGCTATTTCAAATGAAATAAAGAAGTCAGAATGGATAGAGAATGTGAGACCTGAGCTAAAGCTTAGAGAAATGACGTAGGGCTAAGTAAAGGATAGGACCATCAGGTGGTATAGTGGTTAAGGCACTGGACTCCCACATGGCCAGCTGTGATTTGAGGTCTAGACCTGGTGGCTTGAAACTCACCCTGGACAAATATGCATGCATGCCCAAAATCCTAAGAGGAGAGTGGAAGAGAAGGGATTGTGGATGGCTGTCTGCCTTGGAGGTGATTTCTCACTTTCTGTCTCTGTCTCTCTGGCATGTGCATGTGCCCTATAGTAAAAATCTGTCAAAAGAGAGAAAGAAATGAAAGAAAAAGGAGAGAGAATAAACAGAAAAGGAAAGGAAAGAATGAAAAGAAATCTTTATGACTAGTGGAAGCATAGATAGGTATTTGAGAGACTACAGTAGGTTGAATGAAAGTGAGATCACTCTGACATAAGTAGTGATTGTGTTAGATAAGCTCACTGTACGGCAGAGCTAATTTTTTTTTTTTAAGATTTTTTATTTATTTATTTAAATTTGACCAGAGAGGGACAGAGAGAAAGAGAAAGCAAGCCGCCAGGGCCAGGACTCAAATAGCAGTCAGCCATGTAGGAGTCCAGCACCCTTAATCAGCACGCCACCTCCTGGCCCAGCAGAGCTAAATTGTAATAGACCCAAACTATACATGTTGTTGTCTTTTTGTTTTGTTTTGTTTATCAGTGGGTATATGTGCTTGCCAGAGAGTGGCACATGGAAAGACAACCTAGAAAGCGCCCCCAAATAGGGATATGGTCATGCTGCAATCTCTTCTCCATTTCTCCATCCTGTTGAGATTTTGGCTCATGCACACAAGCACCTGGCATAGTCTGCAAATGACCAGGGTCACTTGGGTGGTCATGTAGGATCAGGCTCTTTATTGTTGTTAATTTTAGAGAGATTTTTTGCTGTAGGACAGGTGCACTTGCTGGAGAGACAGAGAAAGACAGCGAGAAATCACCCCTAGGGGGATGGCTATGTCACAGTTCCCTCTCCATTCTCTTCTTGGGATTTGGGGCATACACACACAAGACACCTGACATGAGTTTCAAGTTTCCAGGTCTGGAACTTGAACCATAGTTGCCCATGTGGGAGTCTAACCCATCACTCCATCCGCTGGTTCCAGGTTCTGGCTCTCTTACCTACCAGTCCATAAGGCCAGCCCCATGACATTGTCTTTTAAGGACAATGTAGGCATTGCAATTTTCTCCCCATCGTTTTGTCTGATTATATATTTACCTGGGCCCTTGCGACCAGTACCACTGAAAAGTAATTGGTCAATGTAAGAGGCTATGACTATAATAGGCCATGAGCATAGTCTTGGGCTATGAACATCCAGTCGAGATCTTAATTTTTCTGGTGTTAGATTCAGACTTGAAACAGTTACCACTCGTTTTCTAATCAGTTTCACTGTTCTCTTTGGAGGAATGAAGATAAACTGTATCCCTATATAATAATCTCTAATGTTATGCTTGGTCATGCGGGTTTATTATGACTAAATGACCACCTTAATATTCAGAATGATATTTTCTTAATTTGTTAGTCTTGCTGCTGTTCCTAAATGAGCTTTTTAAAAAGAATCAATGCTAAGGAAGGGAATTTATACAGTTTATTTCAAAGTGATAATTACCTAGGTGTTTTCTGCCCAAAATATTTGAAAAGAAATCCTTTTTTAATGAAAATTGTTATTTGTAGGGTCTGCCATCATAATTGCTTCTCCAGTTCAGCCTGTACTCCAGGGGATGGTGGGAATGATCCCTGTTTCTGTGGTTGGACAGAATGGAAATACGTTTTCTGCTCCTCCGCGACAGGTAAGACTTAAGAACTAGAAATGATGGAGTGAAACTTTTCAGACACTATAATTAATGTCTTTTTCTCTTCTAGGTCCTTCATATGCCTTTGGCAGCTCCTGTGTGCAATAGAAGTATTCCTCAATTCCCCATCCCTCCAAAATCTCAGAAGACTCAAGGACTAAGAAACAAGACTTGTATAGGTACCATTTAGTTCATTGATGTCTACTTTTATGTCCATTTGTTTGCAGTAACACCTGAAATTTTTCTTTTTGAATTCTTGTACCATTCTTTTTATTTTTGAAGAGTGGTTTTTTGTTTGTTTGTTTTTAAAGAGAGATTTTTGCTATAGGGTGCATGCACTTGCTGGAGAGACAGACAGAAAGCAAGAAATCACCTCCCTGGGGCGGGATGGCCATGCCACATTCCCTTCTCCCCTTAGGATTTTGTGCACGGACGCACACACACCTGGCGTTAGTTTTAAGCCACTGGGTTCAGGACTCAAACCACAGTTTTCGTCCTGTAACGTAATCATTATACCATCTACTGGCCTTCTTGAACCATTCCTAACAAGTGAATGTTCTGCCTTTGCTTAAAGTTTTATATTAGGTCATGGGGAAAGTCATGATGCATTTTTTGCATAAAAAAAATAGGTCATGACTTTCCCAACGACTTAATATTAACATATATCACAGTCAACCGTTGGCAACTTTGATTCAAAAAAGTTGTTTTCTTTGTTGAATCTTTTTGCTTTTGACAGCTGATCCATGGTTGTTTTTTCTAGCTGCCTTATAATCATAGCCTCTAACTTCTTTTTGATAACTTTAACATGTTTAGTGAATGCCTTGTATATTCACGTGAGATTTAAGAACCGTGCTTTTCAAATTTTAATGCGTACATGAAATACACCTGAGGATCTTGTTAAATGTAGATACTGAATTAATAGAATTGTCACAGGGCCTGATAATCCTCATTTCTAACAAATTTCCAGGTAATGCCAGTGCTGCTGATACTGGATTACACTTTAGGTACAAAGTTTTAAAGTTCATAAATTACCTTTCCTTGTTTCCTATTTTAGTTAGTGGCCAACCTTACAACTGTTTGCCTATGTCTATTTTTTTTGAAGAATTTTTTGAAGAATTATTTTATTTAAGTTTGTTATAGGGCATGCGTACTCACCAGAGAGATACAGATGAAAAGTGAGAAAGCAAACCACCAGGTCCAAGATTAAAACAGCGGTCGGCCATAAGGGAGTCCAGCTCCCTAACCACCACACCTCCTACTGACCCTATAAGCCACTTTCAACACACATTTCTTCTTCAAATATTCATTTGCATCAAAGTTATGTCAGTATCCTCCTGTCCTTGTCTCTCTCTCCTCTTGTGGTCCTTATTTTTCCACTTCATCCTGTATCTATTGACTGAGTGACTTTTTCTCTGAAAAATAAAAATCTAAATATGTTTCTACCCTGCCTAAAAAGAGTCAGTATCTCTCCATTGCTCACAGTACAATATTGAAATTCCCAGGGTGATACATACATGCATTTTTCATCTAACTACTATCTGTCTCTTTATTAATATCTTTTACCACTCTCCAGCATGGACCCTTTGTACCAGCTATACCTTCTTGTCCCTGTACCTCTATCCATGCTTTGTCTTCAACTTAGAATTTTTTTCTTTTCACCCAACTCCTACCCTCTGTCTAGTCCTTATTTATCCATCACATTTAATGCAAGTGTAACTTTTTCTTAGGAAGCATTTTAACAAGTAGTGGCTAAGATGGGTGTTTCACACCCATCTTTCTCACACATTACATGAGAAATGTTCATTTTCTCAGGAGATCGAGTGTTTTAAGAGGTGGGATCACACAGAAAATTCACTAGATGGTTTTTTTTTTTTTTTTTAATCTAAGGATTTTCTATAATGCACATGCACTCACCAGAGACAGACAGTGAGAAAGTGAAAATGATCCCCCAGGGAGATAGTGACACTACAATCCCTTCCCATCCATTCTTAGGACACATGAACATGTGCTTGGTGTAATTTTATTTTTTTATAAGAATTATCATTTTATTTAACTTTAATTAATTAATTTATTTAACTTGACCAGAGAGAGTGAGAGACAGAGAGAGAAATTGAGAAAGCAAGCCACCAGGTCTGAGGCTCGAACTGTGATCAGCCATGTGGGAGTCCAGTGCCCTTCACCATCATGTGACCTACCGGCCCCTCTGGTATGATTTTCAAGCCTCTGAGTTTGGGACTACAACTGCCATCAGCTATGTGGAGTACAGCATCCTAACTAGCATGCCACTTGCTGGCCCCACTATATGCTATCTTAATTCAATTTTCTATAAGCTAAATGATACATACTTGTTGGTATTGGCTGTAGTTGCATTTCGATACCCTGTTAGACTTTGTCACATTATAGCTACATTATATAATTTTTCTTATATGATTTATTCCTTTTAATGACCATTTGGAATCTTATCACTTCTAAAAGCCTATTTTATTTATCCTATATCAATAGACTGTTTAGATAGTTTAAGTTTTTTGCTCTAATAGCTTTAAAATAAACATCTTTATAGATTGCCTTTGTGTGTACAACTCTGTGAGACTTTTAGGGAAGCACATGCCCGAAAGTAAAATATCTGGGTCATAGAGAAGCGCTATATATAATCTATATTTCTACCATTATTTTCCCTATTTCTTCCAGAACACATTCATTCCTTGACACCATGTACTATTTTAACTTTTACCACTAAGATGGATGTAAAGTGGTAGTATCTAATGTCACTTATTTGCATTTTCTTGATTTCTGTGAAAGTCTGAATCCTGTCTTTTAGCCGTAAATAATTGGCATTTTCTGTGAATTGCCTATTCATATCCTCTTCTTGCTTCTCTTTTAAGGTTTCTTGTCTATTGATATGTTATTCCTTTATTGGGAACATAATCCCAAATGTCTCTCACTTTTTTTTTTGAAGAGGGAACTGCTGGTCCCTCTCTCGCTTTTTTTTTTTTTTTTTGAGAGGTTTTTGCTATAGGGCGCGTGCGCTCGCCAGACAGACAGAGAGAGACAGAGAAATAGAAAGCGAGAAATCACCCCTTGGGGAAGGTGGCCACGCCACAATCCCTTCTCCATTCTTCTCTCGGGATCTTTGGCACGCACGCACACGTGCCAGGCGTGAGTTTTAAGCCACCAGGTCCGGGACATGAACTGCAGTCGACTACGTGGGAGTCCAGTGACATAGCCATTACACTAACTGCTGGTCCCCCTCTCTCGCTTATTTTTAATCCCATTATGAAGTTAGTACCAGGAAACAAAAACATTGCTAAAATTCAGTACCCACTTATGATAAATGTTCTTAGTGGCTATTTAGGGCCAGCTGATGGCTTGGTAGTAAAGGTGGCTGGATCGCTAATGGCTGCCTGTGCACTTCAATTTGTGGACCTAGTGGCTTGAGAAACACTCCAGGTATGTGAGCCCATAATGACAAAAAGAGGAGGAAGGATTGCAGCATGAACATTCCCCATAGGGAGTGATTTCTCATTTCCCTCTGTTACTCTTTGTGTATGTGTGTGTGTGTGTGTGACCGCCTTTCTCTAGCAAGCACATGTACCCTCTGGCAAAAATTAAAAAATAAAAAATAAAAATAAAACAGAAATAGCCTATCTATCATAAGCATAATGGGTTTGCTTTGAAGTTTAAAACAAAACAAAGATATTTGTTTTTACCCTCTATATAATGATCCAAAATTTCCAACACCCATAAATTCTTCATTAACTAATCCAAATTTTTCCCAACGTCTGGATTATACCTCAGCTATATGCAAGTTCCCATTATACGTGGTCCAGACCAAACAGTAAGGAAACAGATGGAAAGAGTTGAAGAAAGGGAATTAAAACCGTTAGGGTAAATGATGTAATTTTTACACAATAAGCACAAGAGAATCCATAGAGATGTTACTAGACCTATAGTAAGAATTGAGCAGTTTGCAGATATATAATTAAAATTGTGTTTTTGTGTACCAGCAATAAGCAAGTATTAAACATAATAGGAAATAAGATGCTATTTATAAAAACCACAAAGAGATAAAAGTACAAAACCCTGCGACTTAAAAACTCACGCTGTGCGCATGGGCATATGTGCCCAAAATCCTGAGAGGAGAGTGGAGGAGAAGGGATTGCGGCATGGCCGTCCTCCCAGGGGATGATTTCTTGCTTCCTGTCTTTGTTTCTCTCTGTTTCTCTGGTGAGCACACCCACCCTATAGCAAAAAAATCTCTCTCTTAAAAAAAGAAATACAGAAAATGCAAAATCTGGGACCAGCAGTTAGTGTAATGGCTATGTCACTGGACTCCCACGTAGTTGACCGCGGTTCGAGTCCTGGACCCGGTGGCTTAAACTCACGCCGGGCGCATGTGCATGCGTACCCAAGATCCCAAGAGGAGAATGGAGGAGAAGGGATTGTGGCATGGCCATCCTCCCTGGGGGGGTGATTTCCTGCTTTCTGTCTCTCTCTGTCTGGTGAGCGCACGCACCCTATAGCAAAAAAAAAAAAAACTCTCAAAAGGGAAAAAAAAATGCAAAATCTGTCATAAAGAATTTATAGGAGACCTAAATAGAGAAACAACATATATATAGATTTGAAAATTTAAGTGTAAATATTTCCATTCTAACCAGCTGAATTAAAAAGTCCATGTGATTCCGCTTAAAAATCCCTTTGAGGCTCAACTGTGGAAGCACATAAGTTAGGATACTACTGCAGTCCTGCAGTCATGGAAACAACCTTGGGTTTGGATCCCAGATTAACCTCACTACGCCAGGCACACACGTGATCTTGGCTGACTAGGAGGTAGGAAAGGAGGGTTCGTGATGTATGAGAGCCTATCGAGTGTGTCTGTCGCACTCTTTCTCAAATAATTTTTAAAGTTTTATTGGAATATTTGAGGAAATGAGAAAACTTCTTATAAAAATCTGTAAGGGAGTTGGCCTGGTAGCCTAGTATTTAAGGGAAGGAGGTCCACAACTGACCATAATTCAAATTCTGGCCTACGTACATGTGTGTGTACCCAAAAACTGGACAGAATAGGAAAGGGATTGTGGCATGACAATGCCCCATTGCGGGATGCTTTTCCTCTCTCTCAATGTTTATCTCTCTCTGGCATAAAACAAAAAACAGAATTGATAAGGAGAAAATTAAAAAGTCTATTGTTACCTAAGAAGAGCAAATGGCAAATTTTACCCTATTAGATGGTAATATACTGCAAAGCCATGGTGATTAGAACAAAATAAAATGAACAGGATACATTTTAGATACAGACTTTGTGTATGATAAAGATAATATCAGAAGTTAGAATTTACAAGATGGATTTTTTGTTTTGTCTTAATGCACATAGAGTACATGTGCTTGCCAGAAAGAGAACGACCTATGGAGGCATGGTCGCACTGGAATTCTTTTTCCATTACTGTCTCCTTTTACAATTTGGTGCATTCACACAAACCCATTTTTCAAGCCTCTAGGCTTGGGATTTGAACTCCTTTGTCAGACAGGTTAAGCCCAGTCCCTTAACCTCCAGGCCATAGACTGCCCCAAGATGGATTGTATATAAGATTTATTAGCCCTTTTTTTGTGTTTCTGTGTGTAATATATAAGGAAAATATTAGATCTCTTTCTCACTCAAAGGTGAGCTGTAAGGTGATTAAAATCAGACCTAAAATGAGAGGGCCAGCAGGTGGCGTGGTGGTTAAGGTACTGATCACTCCCACATGGCCGACCATGGTTCGAGTCCTGGACCTGGTGGCTTCCTTTCTCTCTCTGTGTCTGTCTGTCTGTCTCTTTGGTCAAATTAAAATAAATCAATGAATATATAAAATAAATAATTTTCTATTAAAAAAAATAGACCTAAAGTGAAAAATAAAACAAATGACAGAGGATTGTGTACATGAAAGTAGTTATAATTTGAAATAAAGGACTTTTTAAAAAAATTTTCTTTCTAGAATTATTTATTTCATTTTATTTAGTAGTAGTTTTTAAAATTTGCTGTAGAGTACATGTGCTCACCGGTGAGAGGGAAAGGGAAAGTGAGAAAGCAAGCTGCCAAGTCTGGGACTTGAATTGCAGTTGACCATGTGGGAGTCCAGCCCCTTAACTACAACACAACCTGCTGACCGCAGGATCTTTTTTTATTGATTGATTGATCGATCGATCGATTGATTGAGGTTTTTGCCTTAGGGTGCTTGCGTTCACCAGACAGAGACAGTCCGACCATGGTTCGAGTCCTGGACCTGGTGGCTTCCTTTCTCTCTCTGTGTCTGTCTGTCTGTCTCTTTGGTCAAATTAAAATAAATCAATGAATATATAAAATAAATAATTTTCTATTAAAAAAAATAGACCTAAAGTGAAAAATAAAACAAATGACAGAGGATTGTGTACATGAAAGTAGTTATAATTTGAAATAAAGGACTTTTTAAAAAAATTTTCTTTCTAGAATTATTTATTTCATTTTATTTAGTAGTAGTTTTTAAAATTTGCTGTAGAGTACATGTGCTCACCGGTGAGAGGGAAAGGGAAAGTGAGAAAGCAAGCTGCCAAGTCTGGGACTTGAATTGCAGTTGACCATGTGGGAGTCCAGCCCCTTAACTACAACACAACCTGCTGACCGCAGGATCTTTTTTTATTGATTGATTGATCGATCGATCGATTGATTGAGGTTTTTGCCTTAGGGTGCTTGCGTTCACCAGACAGAGACAGTGAGAGGGAAAGTGAGAAACCCTCCCCCCCCAGGGGGAATATCCATGCTGCAATCCCTTCTCCATTATCCCAGAAACTTGGGCACGCATGCACATGTGCCTGCTGTGATTTTCAAGCCACTGACCAGGTCCAGGGCTCAAACCACCGTTGGCTCTGTGTGAGTCCAGAGACAAACTCACCATGCCATCTGCTGGTCCCCAGGATCTCTTTAAAAATCAAAACAGTGTAATTTTTAAATGGAAAAGTTTCATGGAGCTCACTACTTCAGGATTCAATAAAAGGCCCCATACAGAGTAGCACCAAGTTTTCATTCAGGGTTTTGCTGACTGTGGCACCTATACTCATACTTCCTCTACCTCAAAGTTTTCCATTAAGAATGACAAATGCCCTTGTTAACCTACCCAGAACCCTAATCCTCAGAGTTCCCTTCAATTTTTATGATTTAAACTCCATTTTCATCATCCCCTCCATAGTCTTAATTTGAAGTTTTCACCTTATTATTATTAGAGTTGCAAAGTTGTTAAAGGCTAATAACTTCTTTCAGAGTACTCTCATATCCACATACTCATTGAATTACTCTTCAGTCAGGTTTACCCACTATTACTGGAATCTTCATGTTTTCCCTATTCCCTAAACTGGATTCACTTTCCTTTACAGCCTGGATCTCAGTACCCACCATATTAGCCACTTTTGCCAGCAATCTCTATACTTTGCATGTCCCCACTTGTAAATACCCACTGACTACTTTACAGCTCTTGATTTATCCAACCAGCCCTCTCTGCTGTTATATTTGAGTGCTGTCATTGCATACCACTTAAAAATTAATGTCTTGGGGCCAGCAGTTGGTGTGGTAGTTAAGGGTGCTGGATTCTCACGTGGTTGACCACAATTTGAGTTCCAGACATGGGAGCCTGCTTTCTCACTTTGCTTCTCTCTCGTTCTTGCTCTCTTTC
>NW_006159803.1:2862125-2866437 GCF_000334495.1 Tupaia belangeri chinensis | reverse complement strand
ATAAGTAAATAAAGTTAAATACAATAATTCTTTTTTAAAAATTTAGTTTCACCCATATGCCATTTGGCAGTCATTATAAATTTCTGCCCATTTTCTCTTCCAGTCCCCTTTCACACTATTCCAAACTTGCACAGCTCTTCTCAGATCTATCACATCTCCACCTCCTAACTCTTAGTAAGTGATGTTATCTTCCAGCTCATCAGTAGTAAACTTTTTTTTTTTTCTTTTGGAGAGGTTTTTTGCTGTTGAGTGCGTGTGCTCATCAGAAAGACAGACAGAAACAAAGTGAGAAATCAGCCCCTGGGGGGATGGCCAGGCTGCAATCCCTTCTCCTCCATTCTCTTCTCTGGATCTTGAGCAGACACGAACATGTGCCCGGTGTGAGTTTAAGCCACTGGGTTCAGGACTTGAACCGCATTCAACTACATGGAAGTCCAGCAACATAGCCGTTACTCCAACTGGTGGTCTCTAGTAAACCTTTCTCTGATTAACACTCCCATTTGTGACATACGTGTTCTACCTCTAAAATCATTTTTTTCTTCTCTCTCCATCCCCCCTCTCTTCTTTCCCTCTTTTTTTTTTTTTTTTTTTTTAAATTGCAGAGAGAAAGCCAAAGGTATTTTGACAAGGTTTTACTGTGCCACAGTCCTCCTTTCCCACTCGCCTAGTTAGCTAGCATGTTTTGGTTACCACCTGTTTTGATTCTACATTACTTTACTCTTCTGTGACTGTTGATAATGTTGATGACTTCTGGAATCATTGTTAAAACATTATAGTTCCTTTCTTCCTCATTTTATATAACTCAATACCTATAGTCCTTTCTTCTTAATTTTATATAACTCAAGACCTTCAAATTCTACATACCTAACTCTCACCTTTCCTTGATGGCCGCCTCTACCGTGTCTCCTTACCCCAGCCCCACCTTCATTAATGTCTCCATTAATTTCCTCTTTAGCCTTCATGTTCATGCGAATGCCCATTAGTATCTCTCAAACTCTCACCTCTCTTGTGGAATAGTTAAAACTGTGTAAATAAAATTCCTGCTTCCAGTTTTCTTTCTGTCTTTCATATTATTGCCAAATTGATCTTCCTAAAACATAAAATTTATTTATGTACCTTCTTTACTTAAAACTCTTAAGGATTGTCTCTGGAACCTTTAACTACAAAGCATGTGTTCTGAGTGGCATAGCTTACAAAGATGACAAGTACATGGCAAAATGTTAAAGTAGGCATAATACATAGTTTTCTTTAAGTAGCTGGAGCTAAGTACTATGTTAAATGTTACATTGAGCATTATAATTTATAGATGTGTTTGCCTAAAGTGGAAGCAAGTCACTTGCTCCATACCTCCATTTGTTCTGTACAGTGGATCAATAACTGTCATATATGTTAACAAAGCTACTTTGTAAAGGTCAGTATATGAAAATACTTTTTTTGTAGTTTTTTTTTTTTTTTTGAGAAGTTTTTGCTATAGGTTGTGTGCACTCGCCAGAAAGAGAGACAGAAAGCGAGAAATCACCTCCCAGGGAGGAGCTACACCGCAATCCCTTCTCCTCCATTCTCTCGGGATCTTGGGCACACGGGCCCAGCATGAGTTTAAGCCACCGGGCCTGGGACTTGAACCACAGTTGACTACATGGGAGTCCAACGACATAGTCATTACACCAACTGCTGGTCCCTCTAGAGCAAATTTTTAAAAAATAGTGATAATCTTTTTTAAAAAGGATATTTTCTTTTCTTTGGGGATATTTTTCTTTTCTAATAAATTCACTTGTAATTCCAGGAAATCAGGTAAATAATTTGGTGGATTCGTCAAGTCATTCAGTTGGGTATCATGCGCAAAGGTGAGCATAAAATCGCTTCTATTAAATATTATTTGAATGCTCAGGTCAAAGAACAAATGATTTCTGTTACTAGAAATATTTTCTCTCTTTTTTCTGTGTGTGTAGAACTGAAGTTTCTGACAAGAATATGGACACAGATCTGGGGAAAAAATCAGAAGAAATCACATTAGAGAGTGTCGTTCCAGCTAGCAAACCATTTGAAAGTCATAGACGTGTACTCTGTTTTGATAGCACTGTTTCTCCTGTGGCAAATACACAGGGGCCAAACCATAAAATAATGTCCCAAAACAAAGAAAAGAATGAGATTTCTTTACCTAATCTTGACTCACCTGTTGTGTCCTCCACGTTAATAAAACCTCCTAATAATGCCATAAAAAAAGAGAGAGAGAAACCTCCCATGCCTAAGATTTTATCTAAATCAGAAACTACCATTAGCCGACATACCACTGTAAGAGAGACTCAGCCGGAAAAGAAAGTTTCGACCACGGAAACTGTTCTTGAATCTTTCCACAAAGCAACAGCTAATAAAGAGAATGAATTACACAGTGATGTGGAAAGGCAAAAAAATCTGGAAACTTCTAAACTATCTATCGGGCAGCAAAATGGGGGTTTACGGAATGAGAAAACTATAGCTTCACTGCAAGAATTGACCAAAAAACAGAGCACATCTTCAAATGGTAAAAATACCGTTTCAATAGGTACAGCTGTGAAGGATTTAAAACACGAACAAAATAAATCTACCAGTTCTTTGATGACCACAGAAATGCTACAGGATGTTCAGCGGCAGAGCCCAGGAACTAGGCTTGCTGATAGTAATGACTTATCTGTACCCCGGACACCTGGCTCAGGAGCTGGGGACAAACATAAGGAAGAACATACAGAGGGTATCAAGGCTCCCTCTAGTAGACGTTTTGCTGATGATAGCAGCACACCCAAAGTAATGATCCCTCCTATTACTCCAGACTTGCCTGCCTGCAGCCCTGCCAGTGAAACGGGCAGTGAAAACAGTGTAAACATGGCTGCCCACACGTTAATGATCCTCTCCAGAGCGGCCATCTCTAGGACTGCTTCAACTCCTCTAAAAGATAACACACAACAATTTAGAGCATCTTCAAGGAACAGCACCAAAAAACGGAAGATTGAAGAATTAGATGAACGTGAGCGTAATTCCCGTACTTCTAGTAAGAATCTTGCAAATTCATCAATACCAATGAAAAAGAAGAAAATTAAGGCAAGTTTGAAAGTTTTCATTTCAAAATTAGACCTTTTTCTTCTTTCAATACTAAGAGAGTTAAGTATTTTTTGCCACTAGGGTACTTGACCAAATATTATGATCCAGATAGCTTTGTATTTTGATTGATGAAATAGCACTCTTTCTCAGAAGTTGTCAGAGTGAAACAAAACATTTTCCAGAACAATTGCTAAGGCATTTATTTATGAACATCTTCCTCAGGAAAAGCTGGGGTTTTTTCCTATTATGATAGGATCCAGGTTTTATTTTGAGACTGCCATAAGGCATGAAAGTTTGGGGAACCACGAATGTGTGGAATTAGCAAGTAAAAACTATTGCTCCTCTTAGATGTTGGGTTTCCTTTTTTCATGTCTCTTGTCTCTTCCAGAGGCCTTTTAGGATATTAACATATTGGAACAGTGGAAAAAAAGTTTCTGTGTTTTAAAAACCATGGTTGATTGTAGGAAAGAAGTACAAGGATAGCATTAATGATTTAAACCCGTTTATTTCATATTTGTTGAGCTATTTAGTAAGTAGATTGAGTAGAAAGAAAGTATTTAAAATGTTACAGAAGAAGTAAGGTATCAGGTTTGATTCCTACCTCTGCTGCCTGTTGGCTGGCTCTGTGACCATGGTTAGGTCTGTAGGTTTTCTGAGTCTCAGCCTCATTGTTTGATGTCTCCATACATCCTACCTGCTGGTTGCGAGGACTAAATATGTATAAAGTACCTGGTTTATAGTAAGCATTTGGAACTTACTAAGTACCTGTTACTCTTCAATCTGTGTAAGGCCTTCTAAGGTTTGTTATTTGGCAGTTATGATCATATAGAAAACAGGTTCTGTCTTGTGTCATTCAGGCATTCAGATGCTTTGGTTGTATAATATCTTCCATTCTGCACTAATGTAGAAATAACACTGAAGTACAGTTAATTAACATTGGGCTCACAATACTTGTCTCTACGTCTCTGCAGAACTAAATTTGAGTGGACTACAAAGTTTTGACAATATCAGCAGCATGTGGAAAAACTGAATATAATGTTTTAGGTGTCTATTAAAAAGCTTTCTGACTTCGAGTTTTTCTTTCTTTCTTTTTGACAGAAAAAGAAGCTACCGAGTTCATTTCCAGCTGGCATGGATGTGGACAAATTCTTGTTATCGTTGCATTATGATGAGTAAATATTTCTGAACATTTAAGAACAGCTGTTTAAAACTCATACCCCTTAAACTGTGAGTGTAG
>NW_006159803.1:2856407-2862094 GCF_000334495.1 Tupaia belangeri chinensis | reverse complement strand
GTCGTGACAGAATCTGAAAGCATGATCTGCACTTTCATTGTACTGACATTTCACTTTATATCTAAATCATGCTGTTTCTGAAACAGCTTCGTAGTTTGTAAATAGGCTTACTTGGTATATTTTTATTTTAGAAAAAAACATTTGCAGAAATGTAAGTAGAGCCAATCTGCAAAACTGTATAGCTTTGACAATTGCATAATGTAAATATTGTGTAAATCTTGTCAAAATAGAGGTTAAATCAACTTAATGTTCTTACACTGTGTTTTTTGACTTTTTATGATCTCTAATTCTGAGGATTATTTATCTGAAGTAATTGCTCTTTTTTTTTTTTGGAGAAAAAATGATGCTAAATGCTAATCCTTATAAATTGCCTTCAGTAATTATTTAACAAGATATTAAATTCATAGCCCCTAAATATACTACAAAGTGATAACCACCTCAATTGGTAGTGAAATATCTAATCAGAAATCAGCAGTTGGATGGGCTTTTTTCCAAGAGTGAATACTTTACCACTCCTCCTTATAATCGCAGTAAGGATTATATTCCTAGAATTTTACACTTTAACTTTTCTTCTGGCATTCTATTCTCTTTGTTATAAAGAGAACTTTGAAAACTATTTCTTAGGTGTTCTCATCTTTCATTTATAACTTCTAAGATCTTTCACAGAACTATTAAGTGGTTAGACTTTGGAGCCATAAAAAAATTGATTATTTAATGGTTGAAATTTTCTTGATATGTATATACTTTTCCCCTAAATACTGGGAATTTAAAGAATTGCACTAATTCATAAAACTCTTGGCATAGTAGTGACCAATGCACATTTAATTTAAGTCTTATGTTCTATGTTAAAGCTTGTGTGGTGGATTATCTTCTGGTATCCTTTTCGAAAGCCAATGCCCATCATAAGATGTAAAAAGATAAATCATAGTTTTATATTTTAGGTTGTCCTAAAATGGGATATGTTTAAATAACTATATTTATACTTAGATATAGTGCATTGTCTGCTTGTCCCTTAAAGTGTTATAAAGAGTTATTCTCAAGAAGTCCTTAAGGGGAAATGAGACAGGTGCCTTCTGTGTATTAGATTCACACACATCAGTCAATTTGAAAAATTGGTTTAAACTTTTAAATAAGCAATTATAATTAGTACCTGACCAATTGTGCCTAGACATTAAACTATGTGTCATAAGTGCTTTCTGTTAAGTTAAATATCAGTGTATTAGGGTTTTTTCCTACAGCTGTATGTTTTGTTAAAGAGTCACTTTCTCTACCTTTTTTTTGTACTGAGCCTTTAGAAAAATAAATCCATCCTACTCTGACATTTCTCAGTGTAGAAAATCACGTTTTCTTAATTGCTAAACCTTACTGCAGAAATTTATGTTTCAAGAGATTTTTTTATGATGTGGCAGCGGTCTATTCCTAAGGAACTGAATATCATACAGTTAATGTTTGTTTAACTCAGCTTGATACTGCACTACAGTTAGGTTTGAATAAATGTTTTCATTAGCACGAAGTTTGAATTACTTTATATTGGCAATCTCATTTACAGAATTTGATTACATTCCTTTATAAGTCAGTTAATTCATACTCTTTTTCCAGAGTACCTATAATGCTGAAAATGTTAACTGAATGAGATTTTTTTCTCATTTCAGTTAACATTTATGTGTATTAAATACTAGGAATTTATAAACAAATGAAACAAGTTCAGAACTAGCCCTATTGCCGAGTAGTTAAGGGAGCCAGACCCCATGTAGCTGACTATGCATTTTGAATTCTGGCCCCAGCTGCTTGAAAAACATGCCAGGATCATGTGCATGTATGTCCCAGACCACAAAGGGATGGAGAATAGAGGAAAAGGATTGCAGCCTGACCACACACCCCAAGGGGGAGTGCTTTCTCCCTCTCGCTGACTCTGTCTTTCTTTGCCAAGTATGTGCACCCTGCAACAACAACAACAAAAGTTCACTGTCATGGAGACTGTTTAAGTAGCCAGAAGCTGCTAGATAGAGAACAAAGAAAACTTGTACTTGGAGGTTTTCTTTATATTCAAGAGTTAAACCATAAACTATTATTCCTAGTTATTTATTTATTTTTTATTTTTATTTTTATTTATTTATTTTCTTTTGCTTATTTCTTACAAGAGAGACAGAGAAACAGGCACCCCCAACAGTACTATTCCATGTGGATCCAGTTGTATTTACCACTGTGCCACCACTTGGGCCAGTAGTTTATTTTAATAGTCAAATGCACAGTGACCCCATTTCAGAGTTAAAGTATACCACAAATAACAATATGTAGCTGTCTTTATAATTATATGTAAGGATTGTAAGGATCCAGTCTATTATTTGGGCAATACTATAGTCAATGTATGTCAACTCTGATAAGTCTTACACTTAAATATTTGATTATTTCAGCCCTGGGTATTGCTAGAACCCTACAATATGTTAAAATTACACATGCGGGCCAGCAGATGGCATAGTGGTTACATTGCTGGACTACTACATAGTCAACTGTGGTTCAAGTCCAAGACTTGGCAAACCAGCACCAAGCACATATACATACATGCCCAAAATCCCAAGAAGAGAATGGCAGAGAAGAGATTGCAGTGCAGCCATCCCCCCTGGTGAGGGGTGATTTCTCGCTTTCTGTCTCTCCAGTGAGCACAGATGCCCTGTAGCAAAAAAATCTTTAAAAAAAAAAAAATTACACATAAATAAAGCACCCATCCACGTATAGGCAAAGGTGAGATGTCATGGCTACTAGGGATATCAAGATTGGTGGTTTAGTAGAAAGTAATTTCAGAAGCATATTGTTATATATTCTGTATTCATCTTTTTTTTTGAAGAAGTTTTTGCTATAGGGCATGTGCACTCGCCAGAAAGACAGAAAGAAATAGACAGAAAGCAAGAAATCACCCCCCCAAGGAGGATGACCACAATGCAATCCGTTCTCCTCCATTCTACTCTCAGGATCTTGGGCACACCCATGCATCCGGCATGAGTTTAAGCCACCAGGGTTGGAACTTGAACCAAGGTGGACTACATGGGAGTCCAGTAACATAGCCATTACGCCTACTGCTGGTCCCTGCATTCATTTTTTCTTATATCACCATCTTTCAGACTCAGGCCCAACTACTTGAAATTGTATATCAGGTATTTATTATTATATACTTTTATTGGACTCTGGTTTTGTTCATGTTTGTTATCATTTTGTCATAATTAGCCTTTTTTTGTAAATTTTTTTCTACATAAACTTATTGTAAATACAACTTTCCTAATGTTTTCCTTCTAATATTTAACATTTTCTACTTTTTAGCAATACACACAAAACCAGCAGTGAGCATTTGTGGTAAACAAATGTTTGCATATCAATTATTCCTTGGGAGACATTTTAAAGAATATAATTACCAATTCAATAAGTTAAGTGCACTTTCTTTTAAGGATCTAAAAACATTTTGCCAAATTCTGCAAGGAAATTTACATCAATTTACATTTCTACCTCAAATGATCATTTCTTCCATAGCATATATTTATCCCTTGCAAGAGGTATATTGTTTCTAGGCTCTTATTTCTTGATTTGTTAAAAGTAGGAGTTAGATTCTAATGCATAAATAATATGTTGTGGTTATCTGGTATGAAGAAATGATCAACTACATATTTTCCCCTAAATATTTAACTACTTGACAGTTTGGTAAAATAAACTTTCCTTTCACTCGCTCATTTACTTGTAATGACTCTTAGCCTACAGTGATTCACAATTTCTTGTTCATCATTCTAAAGTCCAAAAGGTTCTGACAACCAATTTTTCCCCCTTAAATTTATGGCAAAATCTGACAAATGTTATGCTATTTTGTCTTTTTTATTTGTTAAGAATATTCATACTTTAATGTCAAAGTAGTAATGTGTTTGATGAATGTGCTCCTATTCTAGACTGAATTTTGGTGGGGTGGGGGCCAGTAGTAAATGATACATACTTAAATTTTTTAGAAGTCCATATTATTCTGAATTACAAATTCCAGCTAATCCTAAAAAATGTATGAACGAGGATATTGGATCAATAATAAGTTTACACATATGTATGTGCTGTATAATATGAAGGATAGAATACTTTGTCCTCATTAGATCATTATAGCTTTGTATCCATTATTATACTCTTCTTATTTTTTTCATGCATTCATCCCTTTTATGCTTCCTTATTAACTTTAGAATCACCAACATTATTTCAAATTGAAATTCTGTTGGAATGTTAAAAGTGCATTAATGTTATAACTTAATTGGTAATGAAAGAAGCAAGTGGTAAAAGTCTCATGGTACATATGAATAAAGTTTGGTAGTTAATCCCTATCGTAAATTTTTTGTTAAATTAGATTTTTTTGTGTGTGTGGTGTTGCTACTTTTAGGGAGCTCTTCATCCTGTTATCAGTTTTAACTGGTTATTGCTATTATTTAGGGAAATTATTTAAACTTTTTTAAGTCAGCCAGAGGGGAGCTGGCAGGTGGCCTTAAGAGCACTGGACTCCCACCTGGTTGACTACAGTTCAAGTCCTGGACCTGGAAACTTGCTTTTTTCACTTTCCCTCTCTCTCTCTGTCCCTCTGTGGTCAAACTAAAATCAATGAAGTTACATAAAATAATTATTAAAATCAGCCGGAGGGCACATGCACTCCCCAGAGAAAAAAAAAGAAGACGCAGGAGAAAGCATCCCCTCCCAGTGGGAAACTTTCACACTGTAGTCCCTTCTCTTTCATCATTCCCTCCTTTCAGGATTCTGGGCATGCATGTGCTCCTGTTGTATATATATATATATTTAATAATAGTTATGTATTCCTTTTTTTTTTTTTAATTTGACCAGAGAGAGACAAAGAGAAAAGGAAAGCAAAAACGGAGGCTGGAAGGTCCGGGACTGTAACTGCAATCAGCCATGTGGGAATTCAGTGCCTTTAACCACCACACCACGAGTGCCTTATTTATTTACATATTTTTTTAAAAAATTATTTTCTACTTAATTTTACTCGTTGTCACAATTTTTTTTTCTTCTTCTTCTTTTTTTTTTCTTAATTTGCCCAGAGACAAAGAGAAGGAAAGTGAGAAAGCAAGCTTCCAGGTCTGGAACTTGAACTGTGGTCAGCCATGTGGGAATCCAGCTGCCTTAACCACCACACCACCTGCTGGCCCCACCCCTGGTTTATTTTTTAAGCCACCAGATCCAGGACTTCAACTGTGTCATAGCCTTGTGAGATCCAGTCCCTTGACTATCAGGCCACATCTATTCATAGTGTCAACTTTGAATTATACAGGTAAAATACACAAACACAAAAGTGCACAGACTATAATGATTAATTTATTTGAATTTTCTTCAAGTGAATATACCCACACAATCACCCAGATCAAGACAAACATTAGTGTTACCCTAGAACTCCTTCAAACCTCCACCTAGTAAATGCCAGCCCCAAGGGTAATCATCATCCATAGATTAATTTTAGCTTTTCCCCTCTTAATTGAATAAATGAATTTGTGCAGTATATACTCTCAGAATCATTCATACATACCTTGGTTTGAGGGGAGGCTTTTTTTGGTGTGTGTGTGTGTTTCCTTTTTTTGGAGAGGTTTTTTTTTTTTTTCTTTTACTATAGGGCGCATGCGCTCGCCAGACAGAGACAGAGAGAAAGCGAGAAATCACCCCCCCCG
>NW_006159803.1:2812179-2856285 GCF_000334495.1 Tupaia belangeri chinensis | reverse complement strand
GGCCACACCACAATCCCTCCTCTTCCATTCTCCTCTCGGGATCTTGGGCACGCACGCCTACATGCCCGGCGTGAATTTAAGCCACCAGGTCCAGGACTCGAACCACGGTCGACTACGTGGGAGTCCAACGACATAGCTATTACACTAACTGCTGGTCCCTGGTGTGTGTTTTTTCATTATTATTTTATTTAACTTTATTATCATTATTTTTTAATTTGACCAGAGAGAGAAAGAAATCCGCCAGGTTCAGGACTTGAACCACAGTCAGCCATGTGAGAGTACAACACCGTTAGCCTTCATGCCACATGCTGGCCCCTTGTTTATTTTTTAGAGAAATTTTTTGCTATAGGGCATGTGTGCTTGCTGGAGAAACACAGAAACAGATAGCAAGAAATCACCACCACCAGGACTCCTACTAAAGGGGATGATCACACCACAGACCCTTTTCCTCCATTCTCTTTCTCAGGATTTTGGTCACATATGTACATGTGTCCAGCATGAATTTGAAGCCTCTGGATCCAGGACCACAGTCGGCCATGTGGGAGTCTAGCAACATAACCATTACGCCATCTGCTCGTCACCGTTCATTACTTTTTATTGCTAGAGGATGTGCATGTGTATATGGGTGAGAAAGAGAAAGTATAGCCCCCTTGGGGCCTAGTTATACTGTAATCCTTTTTCCTGCAATTCTGTCAGAGAATTGCACATGCACACAAAGCGTGTTTGTTTTAAGAAATATTTATCACTTTTTAACTTGCTAAAATCATCAGATACAGGGAAGGAAAGTGAGAAAACAAGCCACCAGGTCCAGGAATGGAACCACAGTTGGCTATGTGGGAGTCCAGCGCCCTAACCACCAGCCATTTGCTGGTATCCACACCATGTTTTCTCAGTCCACAAGGGTTAAGGTTTGAACTCTGGTCAGCCATGTGGAATCTAGCTTCCTTTGCATAATACTTACCATAGCAGTGCAGGACCAGCCCCACATTGTTTTTGCTGATGAAGATTTTAAATACTTACAGGCTCTAAATTTGGGTATCTTTTGTGGACTATTCATGTATTGCCTATTTATGTATTGGGTTGCCTGCCTTATTCTTACCAATTAGTGTATGTTGTGTATTCTAGATACAGATGGATGTCAGATATCTGAATATTACATTTCCTTTTAAGAGCTTTATTGTTTAACCTATCATATTTGAATGATGATCTGGAATTGGTTTTCTATAACTCTAGAACTGTTTATCAAAAAAAGAAAAGAAAAACAAAGATTATCCTTTCCCAACTGCATTGTCCTGTTATCTTTGTTATAGCTGGTAAACTATATATGTTTGGATTTGTTTCTGGACTCCAACAAGTTCCCTTGGATTTTGTTTGTTTGTTTTGCTTTGTTGTGTTTTTTTTGTTTTTGTTTTTGTTTAAAGGCTTTTGCCACACAGGAAAAGGGAGAAGTCAATTACCCACAGGGTGGATGGTCATGCCACAATCCCTTCTCTTCCTCCAATCTCCTTTAGGGATTCTGGGCATGTGTGCACATATTCCTAATGTGAGTTTCAAGCTACTGGAATCCAAGACTTGAACTGCAGTTGGGTATGTCGGTGTTCATTGCCTTAACCACCACTCTATCTGCTGTCCCCACTGGTCTGTTTTTAGATTTGCCAGTAGCATACTATATTAATTACTACTATAAATCTCATTTCTATTTATCCTGTTTTTTTCTAATTGCCAGATGGTTCATGCACTTGCTAGAGAGGGAGAAATCACTTTCAATAGGGCATGATCACACTGTAGTCCCTTATCTTTCTTTCCATCCCATCATAATCTGGGGCATACACACATGCACATTTCTGGTGTATTCTTCAAGCTTCTGGGGCCAGGATTCAAACTTCAGTCAGCCATATGGGACCTGGCTCCCTGTAACTAGGCTACAGGTGTGGCCTTAGTTTCTGTTTATTTTCTATACTAAGTGAACTCTCTTAATTCTAATGGATTTTCAAGTGGTGAAGTAATATCTGTAAATAGTTGTTCATTTTACTTCTCTATACTACAATGATACTAGTACTTCATTACAACTTATAATGATAAGATGGCTTCATTATCTTATTCCTTATTTTTTTTAAGAATTATTTGTTAATTATATTTTTTAATTTGACCAGAGAGAGACAGTGAAGGTGAGAAAGCAAGCTTCCAGGTCCAGGACTCAAACCATTGCTAGCTGTGTAGGAGTCCAGCACCTTAACCACCAGGCTACCTGATAGCTCTTGATTTGTGAACATCTTAAGTATTTATACTTTGAATGAAATTAGTTTCAAACTTATGATAATTTTTATAATTCTTGTTTTTTTAACTGAGGCATAATTGTACCTATTTTGGGGGTATACTGTCATGTTTTGATATATGTGTACACTGTGTAATGATCAAACCAGGGTAATTAGAATATTCATTGCCTTATATATTTATCATTTCTTTGTGATAAAAACAATCCAAATTCTCTCTTCTAGCCATTGTGAAATATATGGTAGTATAAACACCCTACTGCATGCAGTGGAACACCAAGTTTATTATTACTGTCTTACTATAAAATTTGTCTTATTGTAAAACTACCATAGGCCATTCCTTCCTCCCCATTACCCTCTCTAGCTTCTGTAACCAATAATCCAGCTCTCCATTTCTATGAGATCAACCTTTTTGTTTAGACTGCATGTATAAATGAGACCGTATGGTATTTGTCTTTTCTCTGTCTGGGTTTTTCACTTAATGTCTTCTAGGTTCATTTATATCACAAATAAGATTTTATAATTTTTTAGATGAACAGCATGCCATTATGTATATGTACCACATTTCTTACCCATTGAGGACACAGGTTGATTCTATATGTTGGCTATTATCAAAAGTTTATGCCAATTTTTTAAAATGAATTTGACACCTTTCCTGCTCTTTCTGGTTTACCTGAATATTAGAGATAATTAACAGTATCTGTCTTAAGGCTGGTATGAAGTTTTAATCTACGTAAAGCATTAATAAGAACTTTCTGCTATTATAACCAATGCTGGTTTTCTGGTTTTTTTATTACTGTTATTTTATTCATCATTATTATTACTTTAATTTTACCAGAAACAGCAACAGAAAGATGGAAAGTGAGAAAGGAAACCACCGGGTCTGGGACTCGAACCATGTTTGGCTATGTGAGAGTCCAGTGCACTTAACTACTGTGCCACCTGCTGGCCCCTGGGTTTTGTTTTGTTTTGTTTCTTTAGGTTTTTTGCTATAGGGTATGCATGTTCATGAGAGACAGAAAGTGAGAAATCATCCCCAGAGATAATGGCAATACCACAGTTCTTTTTCATCCATTCTCTTGGGATTTGGGGCACATACATATGAGCCTAGTGTTATGTTCAAGCTGCTGGGACTAAGACTCAAACCATGTTGACCATGTGGGAGTCCCAACACCATAAGCACCACACCAGTTGATGACCCCTGATACAGTGTGTATTTTTACAGTGTGTGTTCTTGTTTTTTTGCTCCTAGCGGTTTTTGTTGTTGTTGTTGTCGGTTTTTTTTTTTTTTTTAAGAATGGACAATATCTATTCCTTGAGAATAAATTCCTACTAAATAGGTTGTTGAAAAAGTCCTACTGTATTTTCCTGTTTTTCTATTAAAAAAGTGCCATGACTTTTCCAACAACCTAATTATCTCTGCTTAGAGCCTTTTGCTTATGCAGTGTTCCCATTTTTTTTATCCCAGTTTTCTTCCAGATTGATTTATCTGTTTAGGCTTCAAACTCTTTTCTGAGTCAAATAATACATTTTCCCTAAATTTTTATGTTTTCTTTTAGAATAACTTTGTCTTGATTTGACAGTTGTATTCTTTATTTGCCCATTTCTTTCTTTATGCTTCCAGTGTTTCCGGAAGACCCTTTTTTTTTTTTTTTTTTCGCCATAGTCGCCATAGGGCATGTGTACTCACTGGAGAGAGACAGACAATGACAGGGAAAATGAGAAATCACTGCCAGGGTGGCTGGCCATGCTGCAATCCCTTCTCTCTTATCCTGGGATATGGGGCATGCCACATATATGCGCCCAGCGGGATTTTTAAATCGCTCGGTGTAGTTGGCCATGTGGAACTCCAGTGCCTTAGCCACCACACCATCTGCTCACACTGCTTCTTAAATTGAATAGTTATCTGATTGTTTTATCTGATGTAAGCACTTAAGGCTGTTTTGTTTTTTTGTTTTGTTTTTTTTTTAGATTTTTGCTATAGGGCACGTGTGCTTGCCAGAGAGAGAAAGCACCCTTTAGGGGGGATGGCCATGCCATAATCCCTTCTCCTCATTCTCCTCTCAGGATTTTGGGTATGCACACACACATGCCCAGTATGAGTTTTAAGCTGCTGGATCCAGGATTGGAACTGTAGTCCATGCCAAGTGAGTCCAGAGAAATAGCCATTATGCCATCTGCTGGTCCCAACATTAAGTTTATTTCTAATTTCAGCTTTGAACATTAAAATCTGGCAGATAGGTAAGTACATTAATATTTTCAATATAATTACTTAAAAGTACCATGCTCTTTTTTAAAAAAAAAGTTGTTATAAGTGGTTGCATGGGGCACCTCACAGTGGCCTAAATACACTGTGGTGTGGTAGTAGCACAGTCCCCTGCAATACTGGAAGCCATGTGGAAAATCGTAGTTCAGTTCTCAGGTCAGGCTGATAGGTTGAAGCACATCTCAGCCTTGCCTGTGTAAACCCATCATCCTGGCTGGTTGTCAGGGTTGGTGGGGAATGATCATAGCATGAGGCCCTGTGTTGGGGTAGAAGTCTCTCTCTTTCTCTCTTGCAAGAAGTGGGGAAAAAAAACCTAAGTAGGTATGCTGGCTATAAGTGTACAAAGTTAGGTCTTTATTCAGTCTTATACTAGTCTAACTTTGTCCATTGTAATTTTCTTAGCCATAGTTTTTTCTTTAACTGTCCTCTATTATTGTTCTGTAGTCTATAACCATCACAAGTTCATTGTGAATCTACAAAGTTTTTTGTTTTAACAACTTCTACCTTGACTTCTAGTATTTGATATATGCCCCCTTTTTTTTTAATTACATAATTGGATTCTTTAGCTTTTATATATAATTTAAGATTCAGAACTTGTTCTGTGTTTATCTTCATTTAGCAGATATATACTTTACCCATATTTCATCACTACCTTCCCTTGTTCCCCAGCCAATTCTTCACTGGCTTTTTATTTATTTATTTATTTTTAATTTTCGATAAAGCATATGTGCTAACCAGAGAGAAAAGGAAAGGGACAAAGCTACCCCTCCAGGGAGGGTGGCCATACCATAATCCCTTTCAGAATTTTGGGCATTCATGCATATATGTCCTGCCTGTTTTTCAGACCACTGGGTCCAGGACTTGAACCATGCAGTTGGCCATGTGGAATCTAGCTGCCTTAACTATACCACACCACCAGTTGGCCCCTTATGTGGTCATTTTTAAATTAAATATCCTTTTCATTTCTTTAAGAAATGAAAAAGAGTTGGTCCAAGCTTTACATGGCTGAGACACATCACTTTGTTCTATTAAAAATATGCAGATGTGAGTCACTTGCCTTTGGGCATTTAACATAATAGAAATAAGGTTACCTATTCTTCTGCCTACGTGTTTGAAGAATTTTTAAATATATTTTCTCTAGGATATGTTCGTATGATCCTCTGCTAATTAATTTTTCTGAACTTTTTTTTAGAAGGAAGCATAAGTGAGAGTAAGATTTAAAAAAAAAATACACCTCCCTACTGAATTGGGCCATCTTGCTGTCCCTATACATGGGTACTGTTCACCCAGAAGTGCCAGCTGTCACTCTAACACGTCTACTATGTGTAAGTTACCTACAGATAACATTAACCTTCAAAAGTAAAAATTGTGATTTTTTTTTTTCAAATATAAGCTTCTGGCTACTTATGAAAGTCACTAATACTATACACTGGTATTTCAAATAATAATTCGCAAATGTGTCAGACTTCTAAAGATTAACAAAAAATTAAAGCACCAAAAATTTATTTGTAATTTCAAAGCTTCTGAGACTTGAACATTTATATCTTATTACAAAAAGTTAAAATAGAAAGTAATAATAAAATGAAGTAGCTTATTTTAAGTATAAGCTGACCCAGGGTAGTCACACTGATTTCAGTAGGACTGGACACAGGGTTGCTTCCTTCAACAACACAGATTGTCTATAGCTTCTGAATCAGCATAGCAGATGCTCCTCCTCCTCCATTGCAAATACTGGCAAGACCATATTCCCCTTGCTTCAAAGTGTGGGCCAAATGAACAACAATCCTGGCTCCAGACATCCTAGAATTAAGAAAAGCATTTTAATTCTTTAATGTAGTACAGAATTTATGACTAACCAAAAAAATGTTTCTGTCCCCCAAAAAAATTTTTTTGAGAGGATTTTGCTATAGGGTATGTGCACTTGCCACAAAGACACAGAAAGCAAGAAATCAGCCCCCCAGAGGGGATGGCCACGCCACAGTCCTTTCTCTCAGGATCTTGGGCATGCACGCACATGCGCCTGGCGTTGAGTTTAAGCCACCAGGTCTGGGACTCAAACCGCGGTCAACTACGTGGGAGTCCAGCGACATAGCCATTACACCAACTGCTGGTCCCCCAAATTAACTTCTTAAAAGCCTTATTGGCTACTTTCTACAAGATTATTTCTGGTTCACTTGTACATCCATGTAGGGTTTAGTAGTAAAAGCATGCATACAATGGTAATCAAGGATATCTGTCATTTTCAACAGTGAACATTGTGTTGTACACATGTGATAGTAGTTCCTCTAGTTTTTTTGGAAGCATATATTTATCACTATCTCCCAAACTCCACTACCCATGTACAGTTTCTGGTAGTCTACCATTGATGCTCTTCAGTTCTATGCTATGGAGTCTTTCAGTGTCTACCAGAGTGTAGGCATTTGGTTTAAGGTGGGGACAACAATCTTAGAGGATGAATATCTCTTATCTGAAATGCTTGGCTCTAGAAGTTTTGGATTTCTGTATTTTTCGAGATTTTGTAATATCTGCATAAATGTAAGTTCTTGGGGATGTGACCCAGTCTAAACAGAATCTGTTTCATATATACATTGCCTGATGATAATTTTATATGGTATTTTTGTATTGCAGCATTCAATCTGTCACATGAGGTTAGGTGTAGAATTTATTTGTGCCCTCACTTTGCTCCTCAAAAAGTTTTGGATCTTTTAGATTTTCAGGTTAACCACATTCCTCAAGCAGTATTTTTTTTAAACTTGGAAGACTTGTTTCAGCAGTAAGGGTTACAGCCAAAGCCTGAGCATGAATTTTAGTTTTGGTTGTTTTCTTTAAAAAAAAAAAAAAAAAACTGTGCACACTATTAGGGTTCAAGTAACAGATGTGATACATGTATCTGTTCAGTGTGGGATATTATCAGAAATGATGTTTGCCTTATGGAGGGCAAAAAAAAAAATCGGTTAAACCAAGAACGATAGGAATTACCATGAATTTATTCATCTTATTAACCTAGATATGATTTTCTTTATGATTTACTTACCCAATTGGATGCCCTAGGGAAACAGCTCCTCCATCAATATTCACTTTCTGAGGATCAATCTCTAGCATTTTAATGTTTGCTAGCACAACCAGACTGAAGGCTTCATTTACTTCCCACATGGCAATGTCTTCTTTTTTTAACCCTGCACCTTAAGAACCTACAATTTAAAAAAAAAATACATGAATTTCAAATAATTAGCAAGCACAGCTTAATTTCATTGTTCTCTTAAAATTAGGTTTGTATCTCTTTAATGTAGGTCTGTAGTACTTTTTGATGGAATACAGTACATTCATAAGCTTTCTAGTTTGGAGAAGAAATGTTTTAATCTGCTAGAAGATATATTTGCTTGGTGGAGAGACAGAACAGAAAAATGAGAATTCATGCCAGCCAATAGCATCATGGTTAAGTCAGCTGGGTCCCACACTGCCAGCTCCACAGTTCGAGTCCCAAACCTGATAGCTTGAAAAACATGGTGGATGCTGGTATGTGCCCAAAATCCAAAGGGGAGAATTGAGACAATTGCGGTGTGACCATCATCCCAGAGGTGCTTTCTCACTTTCTCTCCCCACCAATAGCAAAGCTTTTTTTAAGAAAAAAAAAATTGCAGCATTACCATCATCTAAAGGAGGATGGTAATGCTCCAATTCCTCCTCCACTCCAGCCTCTTTTTGTAATTCTGGACAGCCAGACAGACACACTCCTGGTATGTTTCTAAAGCTGCCGGATCTAGTACTGAAACAATACAGTTGTCCTTGTGGGATCCAGCTATCTTGACCACTATACCCCCGGCAGTCTCAAGAGGAAGTATCTCTTTATTTAGTTACAATCAAAGCATTTCACTTGTATTATCTTTTTGGGGACAACAGAAAATTTGGGGACTGGGAAGTAGAACAGTAATAGAACCAGACCCACAAAGAAGGGTCCCAGTTTTGTGTCCTAGAGCCTCCCTATATACTCTGGGCAGAGGTGTACCTGTAATAGATTTATAAAAATATTTAAAAATAAATATTCCACAGAAACTTGATCAGAAAGTATATTGTCTTTCATAAAGTCTTAAGAGCTCATTTTATTTATTTTAGACAGAAAGAGGGAGATTTGTCTTACCATGTCATGATCTCCCAAGCAGCTAGGACCACAGGAGAGCACTGCCCTCTGGACATGTTTGGGTTGGTCTAGGAACCATGCAGCTCCAGTGTGGAGCTGGGCCACAATTACGTATTCTTGAAATGTCAGCTCAAAGAGGTCTGTACCATTTCCATGTTTTTCTTTATGTTCATTGCAGTTCCTCCTTTATAAGGGATACTAGGGGGTTATCTGCGGTCTACTTAAATTTGTTTTATCATCACTGTAAACCCTGTTTTTAAAATCTTTTCATTGTACGATTTGTTTTGTCTTTGCTGTTCCTTAGCCAGGAAGGTGTTTTGGTGCTAGCATCTTAATGTTAGTACTTTTAAAAATACTGCTATCACCCTTTATTCCACTAGAAATATTGTTGTAAATAATAGAAGGAACATAAAGCTCTTCCTTCTATTTCCTTTTTTGTACCAGGAGGCTGAGGTAGCATTCTAAGCAGTACAGTTCAAAGAGCTTCTCTCTTTCAAAAGCACAAGACAAAATATGAAACCTAACCGAGTCTAGTTCTGAAGTGCTGATTGCCCTTTTATAAGCTGTGTATTTCTGTCCTTTTCTGAAATCTGTCACCCCACAGACTGTCACCAGGCCTTACCTCTCATTCTTATTCTGCATTTTAGAAAAAAATGTGGGTGCTGCTATCAGGAAATCACTGAGTGAAGTCTTCTCTTCACTGCTCTGTGATGGGGATTTGTGAATTCCTCAGCACTCTTCACTTTCCTGTGACCCCTTAGCAACTTTCCAGAGACTTATTTCTGCATCTGGGGGATGACTATTTACTTAGAATTCTATAGCTAGGACCAACAGATTTCTTTTTTAACACTAACCACCTTTTGGGTTACTCTGTCAGGGGACTGAGGTCAGCAGCATACTTAAAAGTAATGCAGTTACGTAACTTTTACCTGTTCCATTTTAGTAGTCTAGGGATTGCTCTTTTATTTTAGAAGTGGGAAGGTCACACCCTTTGTATAAGCATCAGAAGTTTGCACAGTGGAGTACAGTGTCTCAGTTGGTTCTCACCTTAGGTACGGCATACGCAGGTGCAATTGGAAAATCAATAGGCTCTACAGCAGCATCAGCAAATGCTATTGAAAAACAAGTGGTTAAATTCTTTCAAGCAGCCAGAACTGTATCTGTTACACGTCATATGCAAAAGCAGATTGAATCTTGAAAAACGTTTCAGATTCTGCACTTTATAAAATTACACCAGTCATCTGAAACTAATTTTTCTTAGGGTGGTTAAAGGTGTTAGACTCCCATATGGCCGACCACGGTTTGAGTCCTGGACCTGGTGATTTGCTTTCTCTCTCTCTCTCTGGTCAATTAAAAATAAATGAATAAATAAACAACAGGTGGTTGTCACTACAGGTGCAATACCACTGGCACTTAGTGGGTAGTAGCCAAGGATGCTGTGAAATTCTACAATGCAAGGAGCCCTCCCAACAAACAGGTATTTAGTATGAAATGTCAACAGTGCTCAGTTTAAGAAACAGAGTATGATTTAAGCTAAGAAAAAGTTACAAGGTTTTTACAAATAACAATATGACATCTGATTAAATCCTTATGAAGAGAGTAAGGCAGAGTTTACAACTAAAAAATAGACTTAAGAGGTTTGAAGATTTGCCCAAGCCACATAGTTAATTTTTGCTATAGGGCACTTGCACTTGCCAGAGGCAGGGGCTAGTCAGTGAGAAATAACCCCCACCTACAGGGGAATGGCCACACAATCCATTTTCCTCCCAAGATTTTGAGCACACCACACGTGTGCCCAACGTGATTTTCAGTCGGCCAGGTCTGGGACTCAAACCATAGAGTTAGCCGTGTAGCATCCAGCCACCTCAACCTCAACCTCAGTGCCACTTGCTCCACCCCAGTCATCCTTTTATTCTACCTAACTACTGCTCTGGGATAAAACATATACCTTGTTTTCTCCTACTCATCATATAGCAAATAAAAATATTAAAGAAGTTTCTACCCCAATTGAAAATGTGTATCAATTAAATTTTGTCACAAATTACAGCCTAGAGATAGAAATAGCCAGTTTCAATATTATGTGTATTACTGACAAGGAAACTCAGTTTCAGGAAGAGATTATAGGGGTTTAGGAATAAACAAGGTCAGTGTATTTCCTACCTGCAATTCTTGCCAAGGGCTTAACATTGAGCCTCTTGGCTGCATCTGCGGTCATCAGAACCACAGCAGCTGCTCCATCATTCAGCGTGCTGGCGTTGGCAGCTGTTACTGTGCCTGAGAGGAGCAAGAGGATGATGTCAGAGCACTGCCTCACACTGAATTAACTGGGTTCAATCTAACATCCACAGTATTACCTCGGTTGCTATATGTATAAAGAAATTACAAACAGGTAATTCCTGCCCTCAGGAAACAGGTACACAGTGAGCTGCAACGCCATTAATGGAAGAACACCTTTGATTTTTCATTGTCAGAATGGGAGAAGGAGAAAGCATTCCCACTGAGGCATGGTCATACCACAATCCTGCCACCATTTATCTACACAAGATGTGCCTGCTGTGTTTTTCAAGCAGCTGGGGCTGGGATCCCAAGTGTGGTCAGCCATGTAAGAGCTGGCGTCCTTAGCCATTAGGCCACAGGGCTGGCCATGTTTTATTAATGCCAGTGAAGACCCTATCACAGACTTAACCAAAAAATATATTCTCAGCTAGCCACAGTGTTGCAGGCCCTGAGGTGACAGTATGTAGTGCTAGAAGCCACAGCAAATTAATTTGTTAATTTTTACTTGAGCCTGTTGTATTGAACATGTTAAATAACATCTACTGGGTGATCATTGCATAGAAAAACAAAAACACATAATGACTCAGGTTTTTTTCCTTAATACTAACCATTTTCTTTCTGGAAAACGGTCTTCAGCTTTGGAACTTTACTAAAATCGACACGTTTGTATTCTTCATCTTCTTTCACCACTACATCTGGTTTACCTAAAATAAAAATGGTTTTGTATATTTGAAGTACTCACCACACTCAAGACAGTATTTAGCCATTGAGCAAGATATTATTGTACTAGAAGCCTGCTAGCCTAAGCCACCCTCTCTTTGCCTGCAAACTGTAAACCATCCCAAGTAAAAGTTAACCTAGAGTTTACCACCTATACTCTCTATTACTGTAGTGTCTTTAAAAGGAGTGTTTTTTTTTTTTTTTATTAGGATCTCATTTTGCCCAGACTGGCCTTGAACTTCGGATCCTCTGCTTCAATCTACCAAGTAGCTGATTAATACAGTTATACCCCGACATGCATGGCTAAAAAGGAAATTAATAAATTTAATGAAATTTAAATCTATAATTCTATATCTCATTCTCTCATCTTTTCATTCTTCTTGGATCACTGATCCCATTCTCCTGACCTCAGGGACAGATGTCCCACACAGGCTAGATAACTAGGTCTAGTATTCTATTACCCAAGCACAATCTTCTAGAAATAGAAATACAACCTAAATGAAACTAATGAGTTTTTACTGTGATTCCGCTCAAGTTCTCTCTCCCCTTTAACTGAGAGCCCTACAAAAATGACCCTAGAGGTAGAGGCAACAACTTAAGAAAGGCTGAGAGATGGAATGAAATAACATATGGAATGAGAACCCAAAAGAACATGTACCAGGGACCAGCAGTTGGCGTAATGGCTATGTGGCTGGACGCCCATGTAGTCGACCGCGGTTCCAGTCCCGGACCTGGTGGCTTAAACTCATACCGGGCACGTGTGCATGCGTGCCCAAGATCCCAAGAGGAGAATGGAGGAGAAGGGATTACGGCATGGCCATCCCCGCTGGAGGGTGATTTCTTGCTTTCTATCTCTCTGTCTCTCTCTGTCTTTCTGGCAAGCGCACACGCCCAATAAGAAAAACCTCTCAAAAAAAAAAAAAAAAGTCCCAATAATATTAAATACCCTGTTACAGTCCCTCAGATTCCCAAACTGATTGGACACTGCCATTCATCCATCAATTCTACCCTCAATACTCTTCTAATAAATCCCTTTTCAGTTAAGATGATGTGTTATATGAGCTTATTGTCTGTCACTCATGTGACAGTTTTACTAAATATATTTCTCAGATTGGAATATGCCTAGTGGATTATTTTTTCCTCCAGATTTTTTGCTACAGTGTGCATGTGCTCGCTGGAGAGACAAGGTGAGAAGATCACCCTGCAGGTGAGATGGCCATGCCACAATCCCTTCTTGGGATGCTGGACACAAACACACACGCCAGGCATAATTGGCATGCTGCCAGGTCTGGGACATGAAATACAATTGACCATGTGTAAGTCTAGCACCTTAACTACTATGCTACCTGCCAGTTACAGAATATGCTTAGTGGATTTCTTTTTTCCTGCTCAGTTGATCTTATAACTGGATTAAAATATGATGTTAAGTTCAGTTGAAAAATGTTCTCTCTAAACTAGCAACTCTTCCTTTTATTAATAACCACAAGTGTTAGTGTCTCCTGTTGAACAATAGTAATATACTAATTTAAATCTTAAACATAAAAAATTCAGCAATATGGGAATTCTATTAAAAATTAAAATTGGCTAGATTCAGCAGATGACATAGTCATTATGTTGCTGGACTCCCGTACGGCTGACTGTGGTTTGAGTCCTGGACCCAGTATTGAAATGATCCTAGGTGCATGTGCATGCATGCCCAAGATCCCTGGAGAAGGGATTGCAGCATGGCCATCCCCCCACCAAGGGGTGATTTCTCACTTTGTCTCTTTCTTTCCAGCAAGTTCACATACCCTATGTCAAAAACCACTTAAAGGGACCAGTAGTTGGCATAATGGCTATGTTGCTGGACTCTCACGTAGTCGACCACGGTTCAAGTCCCAGACCTGGTGGCTTACACTCAAGCTGGACACGTGTGTGTGTGTGTGTGTGTGTGTGTGCCCAAGACTCCGAGAGGAAAATGGAGGAGAAGGGATTATGGCATGGCCGTTCCCCCCCAGGGGGTGATTTGTTTTCTGTCTCTCTTTCTGGTGAGCACATACACCCTATAGCAAACTCCTCTCCAAAAAAACCAAACAAACCACTTATAAAACAATTGGCCCAGCTGCCGTAGGACAGGCAATAGGGCACTGCTATGTGATGGTGGAGCCACATGGGAGGCCCATGTTGGACTTCCCAGCCTGCCTGAGTGCAACAGAGTGTACCTGTGATTAAGGCTGGGGCGGGAGGATCAGTCTGGAGAAACTCAGTCAAGGGTGCTTATGTATGTATCTCCCCCACCCCCCCCATGTAATAAGATCTAGTTTAGAGCAGTTTCCTTCTACCTTTCACTGCAATCGTGACAGGAATAACTTCATTTCCAAATTTCCCAGCTTCCCATGCTGCTTTACTTCTGGTATAAGAGTTGATAGCGTAGGTATCCTGTTCATCTCGTGCAATATTCAGCTTCTTGGCTGTGTTCTCAGCACAGTTGCCCTGATAAAAGTTGGAATTTAAGAATTTTGCATAACTTAGAAAATGCCTACTGACTTTTTGCACAACTTTATAAAATAGAGTAACAAGTTTTCTTAACACATACTTCTTTCTGTAGTATAAGGTAACTTTCCACTCGTGTCTTATCTTCAAATACTTGAATTAGCCTAGAAGTTGCTATTGATACTTTAGAAGTTAGAAAATGCCCTATTTGGGTATGGGGCTATTTCTTTTACAATTGAGCCATGCAGATGCACTGGGCATAGAACATTAGTTTCCTAGTGGAAATGGCTAATATTACACATACAAAGAGCTCATCCTTCAGTTTTTAAAATACATACCTTAAGAAAAATCAAGCAGTTTTGTATATTAGATGGCATTTCTCCACTAAAAAGCAACATTTACCATATGAATTTTATTGTAGACATCAGTTAGTCCATCTTTTACGATTAAGTCTTCAAGCTTTATCCCACCATATGGTGTTGCTCCTCTGCTCATTACATATGGGACATTGGACATGCTCTCCATCCCACCTGCCACCATCACGTCCTGCTCAGCAACACAAAAACCCAATGTCAGTTCAAATAGTTGCCAACCTGTTACAGCCTTTACAGAGCTACCAAGGAACGAACATGTATTCTATTTGGATTTATTAAGCATTTGAAAACACAGAGAATAGAGAAAGCACCCTCTTTACCACTCAACCTAAATAAAAGGAACTATCTAAAAAATGTGTAAGAATTAAAAGTAGAAGTAGACATTAATAATAATGCCAAGAATCTTTTATGTAAGGCCATCTTCTGAAATTCTAACCCTTCATTTTATACAAGCTTCTAAAACTGTAATGTCTTCTAAAACATTAGAAGTAATCTCAATTCATGGAAATAACCTTTCTACTTCCTTAAGATCCTCAACAACTCTTCCTGGACAGTTCTAATAATGTTCTCTTTGATCTTGTGACATGTTGCCTCTCCTCTCCTTCAACCAAGGTATCACCTACATTCATATTTCACTAGAATTTAAGTGTGATCATTTCACACCTTAATGAACTCTTCCTACATACAGTCTTTCCTCATCTTCTCTCATTTTTCAGTCCCAGTGTTTGTACTCAGACCTCATGTTATGAGCTAGGCAAAGCTCTGCAAAAAATACCATGCTCAAACCAACATGTAAGACTCCTACATTTCTTTTACGACCGATCAGAACCCAACCATGCCATGTTTTCCTTAAGTATTTACTTCTATCCCTCTTTGGACAGCTTCCCTTTCTCTTTTTGTGTTCTCCAATTACTGTGTCATGCTTTTATTAATTCTACTTTGGGCCAGCAGGTGCCATGGTGGTTAAGACACTGGGCTTCCATATGGTCAACCACTATTCAGGTCCCAGACCTGGAGGCATGCTTTCTCGCTTCCTTACTCTTTGTCTCTGGTGAGCACACATGCCCTATAGCAAATTAAAAAGTAAAATAATAAAATAAAATTCTTTAAGAAAAAAAATATATATATTCAACTGTATCCTAGCTGTTTCTATGTCAAATCTTACTAGACTAAGTTCCTTCGAGGCCAGAAACCCTATTGTCATAAATGTTAATCAATTAACTTGTTATTTACAAGTCAACAAAAGAAATTCACTTGCACTGTAAGGCCTAATTAAAAATAAATAGTTTGGGATCAGCAGGTGGCGTAATAGTTGCATCACTGGACTCCCACATAGTGGACCATGCCTTGAGTCCCGGACCCAGAGGCTTAACTCATGCTGGTTGCATGTGTGATGGGTGCATGTATGTACATGCCCAAGATCCCAAGAAGAGAATGGAGGAGAAGGGACTGCAGTGTGGCCAATTTCTCGTTTTCTTTCTGTCTTTCCAGCAAGCACACGTGCCCTCTCATTTAAAAAAAAAAAAAATCTATAAAACATTAATGTAATATAAATTAAAATAAATGCCAATTTTTTTTCATTCCTAAGCAGGAATAAAGACAATTGCTGTACCAAAGAACTTAAATATATTGTCTATTGTGAAAAATGGCTATCGTTTATTTAAATACCATTGGATCAAAAACTATAACACCAAAGATCCAAGAAGCCCTACAGCCCCCAAACATAAACACAAAACTACACCAGGGCACATAATAGTGATGACTAATGAATAGAAAATCTTAAAAGCAGTAGAAAGGAACAAAGACATGTCTGATAATCTAACCTTCAAACAATCTGATGACTATTTTTTGCCCACTGGTTTGACAAGAATTCAATATTTCTGTAGGTGAGGATATAAGCAAACAGATTCACACAACTTTCAGAAAGTATAACTGGTTGGACCAGCAGTTGGTATAACGGCTATGTCGCTGGGCTTCCATGTAGTCGACCATGGTTTGAGTCCCGGACCCGGTGGCTTAAACTCAACGCCGGGCACTTATGCATGAGTGTCCAAGATCCTGAGAGGAGAATGGAGGAGAAGGGACTGGAGTGTGGCCATCTCCCCAGGGGGTTGATTTCTGGCTTTCTGTCTTTCTCTTTCCAGTGAGCGTACATGTCCTGTAGCAAAAACCTCTCCAAAAAAAAAAAAAGTAAAACTGGTAAAACTTAAAGGGAAAACATTTTAAAATATCAAAATTTCAATCTCTTGACTCAGTAATTCTTTTAGGAATATTTCCAGCATATACTTGCATATTAAGAGATTTAAAGTTTTGGTTTTGTCACTGTATCTCCAGTGACTATCACAGACTAGTTACTCAACTAATAAGGGGCAGAATTAGATTTCCAGTTAGGCTGGTTCCAGACTTTGTACTCTCAAACACTACACTATACCCTATCAGTGGAGGTGAATTATGTAAAAGTATACAAAGATACATGTATATTCAATATATGCATCATTGAATATAGTGAAGAACTGGAGACAACATGGATGTCTAATCAGTAATAATCTATAGAATATACTATATTCAATTCAGTAGAATGTGTTTGTTTTTTGCCAAAGGACATATGCTCACCAGAGAGAGTGAGAGTTAACGTGAGAAACCACCCTGCAGGGAGGATGGCCATGCTGAAGTTCTCTCTCCTCCATTCTCCTCCTGGGATTTTGGGGCGGGCATGCATGCGGCATAATGTTCCAGCCACAGGTCTGGGACAAGAATCATGGTTGGCCATGTGGGAATCCAGTGCCTTAACCATCATGCCACCTGCTGATCCCGAGAATACTATTTCAAATACTGATATAAATAGATGTGTTCCCATCTAATATCTAAGTAGCCAAACACTGAAACTGGTGAATGATTGAAAGGTTGGTCAGAAGGTTTCCATTTTATACTTTTCTGTACCATTTGCATTTTTACCATATCTATACATTGCTTTTATAATAAAATTTCTGATATAATAGTCACTTTTTTTTAACTCCTCTTTAGCTTGCCTTCTAATTCCAAACAAGGCAAGCTGGGAATAACACAAGAGAGTACATAATTGTGTTTATGTAAGACATAATTTGCAAATACCCTACAATTGATTTTTCACCCTCATGTATTACACCCTGGTAGGCTAGGATGGACTATGTAGGAATAAAGACATTAGTTTTCTCATTCAGCCTCTAACTTTGGTTTGTGGGTATCACAATCCACTTTTCTCATTTGAAAAACAAAAGGGGAGGGTGCATCTTGACTGCGTTTTAGTTCTGTGAGTCAAGGTCTAGTCTAACAGCAGGGCATGTATTTGCTCAAAGCTGGTTTCCTATATGATCGCAAGTAAGGACAAGATCTGGATCAGCAAGAGCAACAGAAAGCCTGCACAACTTCACCGCTGGACCCTGGGCACTGTGGGGACTACCAGTTAGTCATCAGTCCTAAGCTCACCCTGTGATTCTACTCGCAAGGGCAGCCCTACTTTTTTCTTTTTTTTTTTTAGGGGGGGGAGAGGTTTTTGTTATAGGGTGCGTGCGCTCGCCAGACAGACACAGACAGACAGAAAGCGAGAAATCACCCCCCAGAGGGGATGGCCACACTGCAGTCCCTTCTCCTCCATTCTCCTCTCAGGATCTTGGGCATGCACGCACACGCACCTGGCATGAGTTTTAAGCCACTGGGTCCGGGACACAAACCGCGGTCAACTACATGGGAGGCCAGCGACATAGCCATTACACTAACTGCTGGTCCCAGCGCTTCTCCTTTATAATAAAAACCCTTCTTATTCTGGCTAATACAGATATTGATTTTTTTATATTACTCAGAATCTGAAAGAAATATGCTTAAGAGGCATCCCAAGACTGAAATAACTCACTGAAAACTACTTTTAAGAAAATTAACATTATCATTTTGACCTGTCTGCCAATATCTCTGTAATTACTAAATCCAGAGATTCCAAGGTATCTGAGACAACGCAGCAACTTTATGAAGAAACAATTGCATTTCTCAAGCATGAATGGGCTTAGATTTTTAGTCTTTTTAAGATTTAATTATTACCTTAATTTGTTATGAGGCACATGCACTCATCAGAGACAGGGAAAGTGAGAAAGCAAGCTGCCAAGTCTGGGACTTGAACTGCGGTTGGCTGTGTGGGAGTTCAGCACCTCAACCACCACACCATACCTGCTGGCCTTGCCTTTCAGTGTCTTTTAGCACTAGATATTGTTTTAATTAACAACTGGAAAAGTTGCTTCTTACCTGATGTCCACACATAAGATTCTGAGAGGCCATCATGATGGCTTTCATCCCTGAAGCACAGACTTTGTTTATGGTGGTACATGGAGTCGAAATTGGTAAGCCTAAAATCAATAAAAATCACAATCTTGAAAAATAGATGTACTTGTAAAACACAACTATAGATTAAAATTATAATAGAGCACACTTATATTGTTAATATTTCTTCTATGTATCTATAAATTAAGCATTTAATACATTATATAAGCTGAAATGATCTCCATTTTGCCATTTCAAACATTTTAAGTATAAAAGCAAAAATGTATTCCTGTTACCTGCACCCAGGACGGCTTGCCTTGTAGGGGCTTGTCCTTCGCCTCCTTGTAGAACATTGCCCATGTACGCTTCTTTTATTTCCTCTTTGGGAATCCCTTTGCAAAACACCACAAAGGCAATTCTGTATTTTATTCAATTTTATAATTAGTGATTACCTAATACAGTACATGACATTACACACCAGGTATGATCTTGTCAGGTTTGAGTTTCATTCCTAACTCTACACAGAGGCTTCTTCACCAGGAATTTAGAAATGTAGGCATTAAGTTATTTCTAAGTGTTACGCAACTACTATGTACGACGTAAGTATCTCTTCCACCAAATCACTTGGCAGCCTCAATATAAAAAGCAAAGCAAAGCAACAACTGACCTGCCTTCTCAATGGCTCCATGGATTGCAATGGAACCAAGTTTAGTGGCTGGCAGTGAGGAAAGGCTGCCTAGAAAGGATCCAATGGGTGTTCTCATAGCACTTACTATGACCACTTCCTGGCAAGACAGAAAATAGTAAAAATTACTGTAGGTATTTTACCCATACTGTCTTTAAATAAATTCATAAATATATTGTTAAACAGACTTTTGATCAAAATAATTTGTCAAAGATTAAAATGATTTTAGTAACACAACAGGTATAAAGCACCAGTCCAGAGCTAACGCTGACTCAAGACCTAGTAGAAAACCTAAGATAAACCAACTACAAAGGACATGTATAGCTCCTTCCAAATTCACACAAGACTGAGATGAGAGTTTTGATTCTACAATCAAAAATTTAGAAAATGGCCACTTTATCCTTGTTAACCATGTAATTAAAAAAACCATAGCAGGGGACCAGCAAATGGTGTAATGGTTACGATCTCTAGACTCACATGTAGTCGACCAGTTTGAGTCTCAGACCGCTGGTGGCTTAAAACGCACACCAGGTACATGTCTGTGGGTGCCCAAGATTCCAAGCGAAGAATGGAGAAGGGACTGGCATGGCCATCCCCCCATGAGGGTGATTTCTCACTTTCTGTTTTTCTCTCTGGTGTGGACATGTGCCCCATGGCCAAAATCTCTCTTTTAAAAAAACAAACAAACAAACAAAAAAACAAAAAAAACCTAGCAAGACCAAAACATGACATATAATGATTATGTCGCTGGATTCAAAAACAAAACTAAAATCTAGTGGGACTAACACATCGCTAGACTCCCACTTAGTTGACCACTGTTCAAGTCCCAGACTCAGCGGCTTAAAACTCACGCCAGGCATGTGTGTACGTGCCCCAAATCCTCGGAGAAGGGATTATGGCATGGCCACCACCACCACCACCCCGCCCCCGACATGATTTCTCAGTTCTTTGTGTGGTGAGCTCACACCAGCAAAAAAACCATAAAAAAAAAAAATAGCAAAAAGACTTTAAAAAAAACATTTTGAAAAAACCCTAGCAAGAAGAGTCCTTTGCTGAAGGGAAATCTCAAGACTTGTATGCTAAGTAGGGCTATATCCCTTAACACAGCAACAGTTATGATTTCTTAAATAAGACAGTAATACATTAAGAGTAGATAAAAGTTCTCTTGTACTGTACAATAAGGACTGCAACGATTATCTCTAGACACTTGTCTTCCACAATCTCTTGTTAAGTTCTTAATAAGAGTACTTTTCCCTAGATTTAGATGGGAAGATACAACTGAGTCACACTGTAGGGACCCTTCGAAAGTAAAGACCCCTCAAAGCACTAAGTGATGAAGTGATGTCTAGTCCTAGATGGTCTCTCTTCAAGGCTTGCCCATGTGCCTCCTGTGTGGTGCCAAACAATATAAGGAGGGTCCCTGAGAGTACAGGGAGAACACTGCCCAGTTTTAGAAAGAAGGCTGTTTTGCAGTACACAGTCTATATATAGACTTAGAATTGGTAATTGAAGACTTCAACTTATATTTGAATAGTTGACTTTTCTTAACAATTTCACCATCCTGTGTTGGCCCTCACAATTCCAAATCATGTGTGTCCTTATCAACTATGTAGCCTTTAAATTCTTGAAATTTTTAAAGCATGATTTAAATTTATACTTACATTCATAGTGGGTTTTGATGCAAAACTTCGCTCCGTATATCTTATTTCCTGTAATAAAAATATTTATATTATAATTAAAAATATTAATCTACATTATTTTATGCATGTTAGTGACTGTGTTACAGTTATTTTTCTGTTTCTTTATGCTTTTTTATTTTTAATTTGTCAGAGCGCACTTATGCTAGGCGGGGGGACACACACCCCCATAGGGCATGATCTCACACCACATTGCCTTCTTCATCTCTTCCCTCCTTTTGGGATTTTGGACACATGCACACGGAGTGTTTCTCAAGCCACCTGGTTTGGAACTCAAACTGCATACTTGGCCATAATGGCTCCAGCCACCTTCACCACTACCAAGCACTGTTTTTTCCCCAGTTTTCCTCAGTTGGCATAGAATACTTTTATAAGTCAGGAAAAGAAAGACTATTTTGTAATAAAATTTTTAAATAACTATTCATTGGAAATGTATATCTTAACTTTTGATGAGTTCATTATCTTAAAATTTTTAAGTCTTTAAATACAAACTTTCTAAAAAGTATTGATTTGTCGGGAAAATCATGATGCATTTTTGCATATAAAAATGCATTATGACTTTCCAGACAACCTACTAGTTTAGTTAAAGCTAAGTTTTAAGTAATCTTGGGGAACCAGCAGTTAGCGTGATGGCTGTGTTGCTGGACTCCCACATAGTCGACTGTGGTTCGCGTCCCGGACCCAGTGGCTTAAAACTCACGCTAGGTGCGTGTGCGTGCGTGCGTGCATGCCCAAGATCCTGAGAGGAGAATGGAGGAGAAGAGATTGTGGCGTGACCATCCCCCCTGGGGGGTGATTTCTCGCTTTCTGTCTATATGTCTCTCTGTGTGGTGAGCGCACGCGCCCTATAGTGAAATTTTCTCAAAAAAAAAAAAAGAAAGTTTTAAGTAGTCTTAAAGTCTCACAAGAAAAGAGTCTCATTTCTTAAACAAATTTTTCAAGTAAAATTTTTAGTTTTTCCCCATCCACTTGCAACAAATATCTCTGATGTGTACAAAGCAAGCACACCTCACAGAAATATGGAGAGATGCAGAAGAGATTGTGGTGTGACCATCCCCCATAGGAGGTGTTTTCTCTCTGCCCCCTACCACCCATCCCTGCCAGAGCACTTACCCTCATGCAAATTTTAAAAAATTATATATATATATATGGCCTGTATTAGGAGATACGTTATTTTTCACATTTGCTATAGGGCACACATCCTTGCCAGAGGCAGAGAGAACACACTCCTCAGGGAGAAAGGCCACAGTACAATCCCTTTTTCTCCACTTCCCCTTTTAGGATTTGGGGCATGTTTTTCCAAGCCACAGGATCCAGGACTGAATTGCTCTATCAGACACATGGGACTCAGCACTGCCTTAACCACCAAGCCACCAGCTGGCCCAATACATTCTTTTTTTAAGAAAGGAAAGAGTAATAAACCTCTTGCTCCTACTATTTCTCATCCCCTTCCACACTGTTCTTAAGAACAAATACCAACAAATTTGGAACTGAAGGGCACAATTCAGAGACCAAACTGATCTCAATCTGGACTATTTATAAAACCAAGAAAAAAAAATTTTTTTACCCTCTAAGGTCAGAAAGAGTAACAAATATTTAAAAATGACAGCTATTATTTAAAACCTAATCATAGTGATAACTGACAGGTTTAATGGCTGATCATATCTCATGCACAGAACAATAAACAGACCTACAATTTAAACTTGAAATTGAGCCAGGAATTTTTTTAACCATGCTTTGTTCTGATTCAATCTTAACTTTATAATACAGAATAGATGCAAATAAAGTAGATTTGACAAGCAGGGGTCATAAAGAGAGATAGCCACAATAACCACAAGATACTCCCTCCAAACTGATTTCTTTTTTCTAACTTACTACAGGGCGTGTACACTCGGCACAGACAGATTCAGAGAGAAAGTAAGAAATCACTCTCCAGGAGTCGGACCATGCAACAATCTCTTCTCCATTCTCTCAGCTTTGGGGTGCACGCAGACACACACACACACACACACACACACGACCCAGTGTATTTTTCAACCAGCCGGGCCTGACATTGGAACCATGCAGTCGGCCTTGTGGGATTCAGCAACAAATAACCACACAACCAGCTGCCCCAGACTGATTTTTTTTTTTTTTTTAACATTAGAGTTCAGTCTTAATCTTGTATATTTTGTGGGTTTGAACAAATTTATGACCTGTATCCACCAATACAGTATCACACAGGACAGTTTCACTGCCTTAAAAAGCCTCTGTGCTCCTTTTGTTCACATCTCTTTCTCCCCTAACTCCGGAAAACCATTGATTTTTCCCTCATTGATTTATTTTTACATTTTTCCAGTAACATTTACTTTACATATCAAAAAAATTTTGCTCATACTCCATAGTTTGTTTTTGTTTTGTTTTGTTTTTGAGAGGTTTTTGCTATAGGGCAATGTGCTCTCACCAGAAAGACAGAAAGCGAGAAATCACCCCCCAGGGGGGATAGCCACACCACAATCCCTTCTCCATTCTCCCCTCAGGATCTTGGGCACGTGCCTGGCATGAGTTTAAGCCACCAGGTCTGGGACTCGAACTGCGGTCGACTGTATGGGAGTCCAGCAACACAGCCATTATGCTAAATTCTGGTCCCATACTCCATAGTTCTTGACAGTTAACAACTTTCAAAATTTCAAACTACTGAATTTTAAAGATAACGTTCAAAATATTTCTTATACTTTTGTATAATTTTGTTTGTGACTCTAACAACAGAGACAGTATGGTTTTAAAAATTTTTGAGAAAATATTTACATGTCGACTACTCAAATTGTTGAAAAGCAAATGCCCAGCACACAAGTTAATCTTCAGGTATGACATTCCAGTCAAAGCTCTGTCTAATAATGAGTATTTCCAATTTCTGATTCAATGCAACAAGCATTACAGAATTCATGCATATAACCCTTCTGCCAAAAAATAAGAATACTCCTAAGTTTTTCTAATTCAAGAGGGGTCAGGAAGGAAGAAAAGTTTATGGTTCTATTTAAAGAAACAAACAAAAATATTTTAACAAATTGCTGAAACTATCAACAACTCCAAAGAAAGTAAACTGTTTAAATTGGGAAAACAAGGCATAGTAAAAAAAGAAATCAGTAATGTTTTAAAGTCATAAAATTCTATTTCGTGATTCAGTCTTATGTTCAAATACTCTTCTGTTGAATATGCAGTGTTACTATGGTCCAATCTTTCCATTTAAATCCTGGAAGTTAACATTCGACGTTATTATTGATATTTCTTGTCCCTAGCATTAAATTGTTAATTTTTTTGGTTGCCTTTTGTTCGCTTATTTCTGTATGTGTCTTTAGTTTTCCTGGTAGAGCACTCCTTTCAGAACTTCTTGAAGAGTGGGTCTGCTACTGGAAAACTCTTTCAAGTCTTGTTTATCTGAGAATGTTTTTATCCTTTCTTTCCATATGAAAGATAATCTTGCTGGGTATAGTATTCTTGGTTGTAACTGTTTTTCACTTAACAATCTGAATGTATTTTCCTATTCTTTCCTAGCTTGCATTGTTTCTGATGAGAGGTCTGAGGTTAACCTGATTGGATAACCTTTATAAGTAATCTGACGATTCTCTCTTGCCAATTTTAGTGTCTTGTTTTTGTAGATTTGGCCAGTCTGGCTATGATGTGCCTTGGAGAAGATCATCTTGGATCAGTTCTATTAGGGGTCCTTTGTATTTCTTGGGTCTGGATATTTGCATGCCTCTCTAGATTTGGAAAGTTTTCTTCCAAGATTTCGTGGAATAGATTATCAATGCCCTTATTAGTTTCCTCACCTTCTGGGATACCGATTATCCGGATGTTTGGGCGCTTAATGGTGTCTAGTATTTCTCGTATAGTATTCTCATTTTGGGGGGTTATTTTCTGTTGTTGTTTTTTCTAGATCAGAGGTTTTGCCTTCAACATCCGAGATTAGATTTTCTGCATGAACTAATCTGCTTTTAATACTTTCGAGGGAGGTTTTTTTATTTCCTGAATGGCATCCTTCATCTCTACTAGCACCGTTTGATTTTTTACAGTGTGCATTTCCTCTTTCAGGTCATGGAAGAACTTCAACACCTCCTGAAACTCATTATCTCTTCTCCTGCATCTTCTGGAGTTCGTTATCTCTTAGGTCTTGCATCTCATTTAGTTTTGTCATTATGAATATTCTGAATTCTCTATCAGACATTTCCATGAGTTCTACTGTACTGTCTGTGGATGATGAGGGGTTGTTCTCTTCCCTTAGGGGAGAGATATTTTCTCATGTTTCTTGAGCATCTGCGGTTGTTTCTGGTCATTCTGTGACAAAATAATCCATCCTCCACTGAGCTTTGCAATGTGGTGTCCCCAGAAAGATTAGTAGTTCAGATTTATAAAAAGAAATTTCTTCATTAAAGCAGGCGGTTCAATAAGAGGTGAGGATTTCAGTGATTTTAAAAGTATTCAGATGCTTGGCTACTATGCCTCTAGGCCTATCTAGGCATTCAATGTGTGGAGAGTGAAGCTTAGAATGGCAAAGTAAGGATAAAAAAATTAAAATAAAATAAGCCAAAAAAAATAGAAAAATACTTCCAAAAAAGAGGAAGAAAAATTTTTTACACATGGAAAATGAACATGCCAGGACACACCTCACCTTTAAAATGGTTTCTAGAATTAGCAAGTGAAAGAAAAGGCTCCATCTAGGAGATGGAGCCTAAAGCATAGCTTCTCTGAACATGCCAGGACACACCTCAGCTTTAAAATAGCTTTTTTTTTTTTTATTGGAGAAGTTTTTGCTATAGGGCATGTGTGCTCACCAGAAAGACAGAGTGAGACAAAGAGAAAGAAAGAAATCACCCCCCAGGCGGGATAGCCACGCCATAATCCTTTCTCCTCTATTCTCCTCTGAGGATCTTGGGCACACACACATGTACACCCAGCATGAGTTTAAGCCACCGGGTCCAGGACTTGAACTGCAGTTTACTACATAGAAGTCCAGTGACGTAGCCATTACACCAACTGCTGGTCCCCCCAGACTGATTTTTATGAAGTGCTTGGATGGGAAGAGATATATGCCAATAGCAGTTTAAAGAGAGAATGTTTTCCTAGGTAATGGAAGAACAGAGTCTGTTACTAAAGGAATCTTTTCTTCACTGTTAACATGATGAAGTCAGTCACTTTGATGTGGAAACTTCATGTCAACAACTTCTATAAGGAGACCTAATGGGGCCAGCAGATGGCATGGTGGTTAAGGCAGCTGGATCCCACATAGCTGACCACTTGGTTTAAGTCCCAGACCCAGAGGTTTGAAAAACACCAGGAGAATGCCTGAGAATGATTTGTGGAGGGTCCATTCCCCCATGACAAGGATGCTTTCTCACTTTCCCAGTCTCTGGCAAGCACATGTAATCCTATAGCAAATTCAAAATAGAAAATAGAAATAATCTAGTTCTGATTTGACTTAAAAACTATTCTTACGTTCAGTGCAGACCCTATTCTGAAGAGCCTTTTTATAGGCCCTGTGTGGTGGAGACGACTAAGAAACAGGCAGGCATTTGATCCTTCACTTGTTCAACAAGTGTGTGTGGATCACTTACCTTAGAGAAGAAATTAGAGGGAATTTATGATCTGTACTTGAGCATGCTATAATCTGGCAGAGAAATCTTCAAGTTCCCTGTCCATATTCCTAACACAAGATTTAGTAAGAACTACAGAGTGATGTGGTAATCAGGGAATTCTCCGGTTTTGAGCAATGGTCTCCACATCTGGCACTCCACTGACATCCTTCAGGCAGGAGTTCTGCAAACATTTTGTTTAAACTTCATGTTAACATGATAGAGATCACCAACATACTACTCGTGCTATCAGATTAACCTGTATTTGTTCAGACCTTGAAATAAAATCTATGTCTCTGCCATCTCTGTCAATATTTGTGCTTCTTCAAACCATGTCCTGATTCTAGAAAAGTCTATATTTGTTTTTACTTTCCTTGGCTTCATGTATCCATTCAAGTAGACAGTGCATAGTACGTGGCCAGGCCAGCACACCCATTTATGCCTAAAACCAAAACACAAGTCCATCTGCTCGATCGATGTACTCAGTTCGACCTGCACAAAACAAGCACGTCCTTCACATACCGTATGATTTGGCTGTTGAGTATATAGCCCACTTATCATAAAGGATGCTAGCATATTATCTGTGATCCAGCTGTGAATAAAAAGTTTACAGTGAGTAACCAACATGCCAGTTACTGCCTCTTCAACCACACTCCTTTCTTAAAAGGATCTCGAAGGGGTGACCCTAAATAGTGACGAGTACTCCCCTCCTACTCCTGGCCAGATGCAATGGGACCAAGAACAAAATGGACTGACCCAAAATGGCACCCCAACAGCTGGATCAGCTTGACAGTGGTGGGCACTGGAACTGGCGAACCACAGCAGGGGTGGAGGGGAGTAGTAATGCAACTGGACCCATACAAAGGTGGTCTTGGATTCAAGTCCCAGAGCACACTGAGCGCACATATGCCTGTGATCCCAGGAGGCTGAAACAGGGTGGACAACAGTGTGAAGACGACCTTGTTGGGGATGCCTGCCTCTCTGCCTGTGTCTTTCTCTCCTAGAAGAGATAAACATAAAAAACGGCAATAAAAACTCACTAAGAGCTAGAGCTAGCCATCACTTTGACCAGTCAATGTCATGAAAAAAAAAAAAAGAAGTTTGAGCAAACAGAAAAGCCATGAGTAAGCAGAGAAGCAAAGGGCTGGAATACATACTCAGCAAGGAGGAGAGAGAGACCACAGCATCCTACAAAAGATAAAGGGTCCTTGGTTAGTAGTTTCTAGTTGGGGTTCTAGCAGGCCCAGCATGTTTTATTTCCTATGCTTGGATGTCCACAAGTTGCCTAGTTTATCTTTCCAAAATTCCCCTATTTAGCAAGTTTCAAGTGGGATGCTGTCCCTGGCTTACTAGGCCACTTCTCTTAAGTTCCTGATGTAGCAGAACTGATGGTTCCCTGGGCTCTCTTCTACCATGCTCTAGATCCCATGTCTAGGTGCCTTTCAAAGATGGCACATCCTCAGTTATGCTTCTTTTCTCCCTTACATCATTTATCACTCTCCTTTTGGGTTATTCCATGAGCAGATTTAACAGCCTCTATTCCTCCCACCTGAAAAAGTACTGAAAACAAACAAATGTGTGTCCTTTGACCTACATTCCGAGTTTCACCCCACCTCTTAGTTCCCTTCCCACTGAGATCTGGCTTTCATCTCTTCCAATCAACCACCATTGGCTATGAGCAAGTCAACAATGTGTATGTGGGAAAAATCCATCAACCACTGCACTATAGTCATCTCACCTAACTCAACAACACTGGACTGTTCTGTTGTTTTGGTTTGCTATAGGACGTGTGCACTCATCAGAGACAAAAAAGAGAAAAAGTGAGAGATCACCTTAGGAGGGAATGATAATGCTGCAATCCCTTCTCCAGTCTCCCCTTGGGATTTTGGCCATGCATACATAAAAGTGCCCAATGTGTTTTTTAAACTGCTAGGTCCAGGACTTGTACCATATATTTGGCCATGTGGGATCCAGCACCTTAACCTCTACGCTACCTGCTGGTTCCTCACCATTCATATTTAGAAAATACGCAGAGTAGTTAGGCGCTTGGGCTCACAAACTGAGTTTCTGTTTTCCTCAGTTTATTTCCTCAAACAGGCACCCCCCAACATGGTCCTCCTTTCACCATCTACCCTTAGTCTCACCAGCCTGTGTTATAGCCACTTATATGAGTGTAAGTGTCTAGTATGTTCAAGGAAGTCCAGGGTCATGAACTTAGGGCCTTTTCCACATTGATCCAGTTGCGTTACCACCATGCTACTATGCAGTCCAAGCTGAGTATTCTTGAGCAAGTTACTAGACTTACATTACCTTGGTTTTCTCAGATACCCTCCATGAAGGCCCTGCCACATTGGTGTAGCCAGATTCAAACCCCAAGTTGACCTAAACATGCTGACCACAATGCTGAGCAGTTTCCAGTCTCAGTGGCTTGAAAAGTATGCCAGATGGGTGTGCATGTGTGCCCCAAATCCCAGTATGATGGAGAAATGAAGGAAACGGGATTGACTGCAGCATGACTACACCCCATTAAGGGATGTTTTTTTGCCTCTCTCTGTCTGTCTCTGACAAGCGCATATGTCCACCGACAATTTTTTTTTTATTATTTTTTTTCTTTAAAGAGCCATATGGGTAACTCTAATTCATGGAAGCAAAAACTTTTAAAAAATTTAAAAATTCAGGCCAGCCCCATGAACTTGTGGTTAAGGGATCCAGATCTCACTTGACAACTGCGGTCTGAATCCCAGCCTTGAAGGCTTAAAAAACATACCAGCAGGTATGCACGCCCCAAATGTCAACAGGATAAAGAAAAAGAGAAGGGACTGCAAAATGACTACACCACATTGAGAGGTGCTTTCTCTCTCTCCTTCTGCCTCTCTGGTAAGTGCATACACTAACAAATATAAAATATTGAAAAGTAAAACGTTTTCCACAGGTTATTGTGAAAATGAAATGAGGGACCAGCAGTTGGCGTAATGGCTGTATCGCTGGACTCCCATGTAGTCAACCGCAGTTCGCGTCCTGGATCTGGTGGCTTAAAACTCACGCTGGGGGTGGGGGGGACAGCAGTTAGCGTAATGGCTATGTCACTGTACTCCCACATAGTCAACCATGGTTCGCGTCCCGGACCTGGTGGCTTTTAAAACTCACACCAGGAGCATGTGCATGCGTGCCCAAGGTCCTGAGAGGAGAATGGAGGAGAAAGGATTGCGGCGTGACCATCCCCCCGGGGGGTGATTTCTTGCTTTCTGTCTCTATGTCTCTCTGGCGAGCACACGCATCCTGTAGCAAAAACCTCTTAAAAAAAAAAAAAAAAGAAAATCACGCTGGGCACGTTTGCGTGCGTGCCCAGGATCCCAAGAGGAGAATGGAGAAGGGAATGCAGTATGGCCATCTCCCCTGGAGAGTGATTTCTCGCTTTCTGTCTCTGTCTCTCTCTGTCTCGCGAGTGCATGCGCCCTGTATCAAAAAAAAAAAAAGACATAATATAAACCATTACAAACCATTATGGGAAACCCTCCCTTTTCTTGGCTTCTCTCTCACCAGGTAGAATTTTCTAGTCTCCTTACTATTTCTCCATCCCTTTCCAATGTCTATGTGATAGACTGCCCATGGCTTTGCCCCAGGCCCCTTTTAATTCATATTTAGTCCCATGGCTTTAAATAGCATTTACGTGCTGATAATTTCCAAAATTCTCTCTAACTCTGATCTCCCAACTCACCATTTGCCCAAGTGCTACCTGGATAACTTCAGCAGAATCGGCAAATCAGAGCTCTCAATTCTCACCTCTAGCACTCCAGTTTCCTCCCAGTATTCTCCATCTCAAGTGTTCGAGCCAAAATCACCCTGCATCTTTCCTTTGATCTCAATCCCCAAAATCCAGATACTCTATCACAGATACAGTCAATACTGAATCCAAAATATACCAAAATTCTTCCACTGGACTTTATTCTATTGTTTCTATTAAAATCTCTGGCTCCTGTTAATATTGGGTAGGAAAAGTCATGACGTGTATCTTCTGGCTTTCTACATAAAAATGCATCATGACTTTCTGATGACCCAATAGTTTTCTACTTAGTTTCCTGCTTCCTTCAATCACCTCTCTGTAGTCTAACTAGTGTTTAAATTGTAAATCAGATCACATTGCTCCCCTGCTTTAAATCCTTTGGTGGCTTTCCACTGCTTGTGGAAGGATATTCAAATTCTTTGCCTTTTCTTACAAGGTATGAAGGCATGTCTGGCTCCTGATTTTCTTTCCAAGTACACATCACCCTTTTTTTTTTTATTTTTCTAATTCAACACTGACACTTTATTCTCTCAAGTTTATCATTTTTACAAGATAAAACAAAAAGAGGATATCAAAAACAAACGGTTTGGACCATTAGATATTGGCGTACTTAAGGCAGCTGGATCCAATATGGCCAACTGCATGGTTCCAGTCCCAGCCCCAGACCCAGTGGCTTGATAAACACGCCAAGTGTGCGTGCATGCATGCCAAAATCCAGGGCAGAGAATGAACGGATTGCAGCATGGGCACACGCCCTGGGCATACTTTCTCACCACCCCACCACCCCATAAGTACAGTTACCCCATAGCAAAACTAAAAAACAAACGAAGAAAAAAACTGGCAAGTAGTTTAGAGAATTTCACAATCAGTTTTCCCATAATTCAGTGATTATGAAACTGGTGTCAAAATTGTGTTAATTCTAAACACAGGTTGATTTCCCTTTTGGTCATGTGAGATCAAGTGGTTTGTTTTGGAGCTACTGTGTAATTTTTTTTTTTTTGAGAGAGAGATTTTTGCTATAGGGTGGGTAGAACAAAAGTTTTATATTTATACCAAACAAGCTCTGATTTTTAAAATGGGTTTTTGCCATAGGGTGTATGTGCTTGCTGGAGAGAGACAAAGAGAGGGAAGGTGAGAAATCACCTCCCAGAGGGGATGGCCACACACATTCCCTTTTCCTCTATTATATTCCTGGAGTTTTGGGTATGCACACATACATACCAGGTGTGATTTTCAAATCCCCAGGTCTCAGAATCAAACCATGGTCAGCCATGTGAGATCCACTGGCTTAACCACCATGCCACCTGCTGGCCCCTGGGCTCCGATTTTTAATTTGCTAGGGACACATATGTTCACAGAATGAGAAAGCACCCTTTCCCTTCTCCATTCTCCTTTCAGAATTTTGAGCATGAACACACACATGCCCGGCATGTTTTTCAAGCCTCTTGGTCTGAGACTTGATGCATGTGGTCAGCCATGTGAGACCTAGCTGCCTTAACCATCACAATACAGGCTGGTCTGAGGTTCTGATAGTTCTCAAGACACACTTGTATAGAGCAAGACTTTTTGCTCTGGATCCAGGTAAGAACAAGGAAATTGAGAGACCATAATTTTTGGATGCTGAGACAAAGCAGCATATAAACTCACAGCATAAGTAACCTGGAGGCAAGCAGGGATACAGCTGGAACCTGGAGAAGCTATTCCTCCATCACTTGGTCTAGAAACACACTTTGCTTAAATAGGGAAGTATGGTCCCTAATACCACTGTTCGTAATGTTATTAGCTGCTAGTCTCATTTTTCTTTTATAAGATCACTCCCTGACTAGCAATGAATTAGGAAACCAGCCTCAAATTCTGATAAGACCTTTTAGCATTATAATAGTTAAAAAAATTAATTTTTATAAAAAGCCAATGGGGGTTAAAAATGCACAATTAAACTCGAATGTAAACTATAATATATAGACTGGTATATACATCATTAAAATGGCCCTGAAAAAGATGAAACCTTCCTGTTGAAACAAAATTTCCTCTATTAACATCTCAACATCTCAATTTTCTTTTTTTTGGGGGGGGGAGGGTTTTTGTTATAGGGCACGTGCACTCGCCAAAAAGACAGACAGAGAGACAGAAAGCAAGAAATCAATCCCTAGGAGGAATGCTTCTCCTCCATTCTCCTCTCAGGATCTCGGACAGGCACGTGGGCACACACGCATGTGCACGCGCACACACACGTGCCCGGCTTGAGTTTAAGCCACCGGGTCCAAAACTCAAGCTGCAGTCCACTACATGGAAGTCCAGCAATGTAGCCATTACGCCATCTGCTGGTCCCTCAATTTTATTTTCTTTTATTTGTTGGTTTGGTTTGTTTATTTTTTTTAAAGATTTATTTAATTTTATTCATTCATTTATTTTAATTTGACCAGAGAGAGACTGGTGCAGGAGCAGGGGAATGAGAAAGCAAGCCACCAGGTCCAGGGCTTGAACTGTGGTCAGCCATATGGGAGTGTCTAGCAGCTTAACCACCATGACACCTGCTGGTCCCATTTTTTGTTGTTGTTTATAAGAGAGGGCATTAACACTCACCAGAAGAGCCAACAAATGGCAAGGTGGTTAAGGCGCGGACTCCCACATGGCCATCTGTGGTTCAAGTCCCAGAACTGGCAGCTTGCTTTCTCTCTCTCCTTCTCTCTCTCTGGTAAGCACATACCCAATAGCAAATTTTAAAATAATTATAATTACACAAATAATTATAAAATATAAAGAAAGCCACTCACCAGAAAGCGACAGAGGCAGAAAGTACCCCCCACTGACACAATTCCCTCTTCTCCCCCTTTTTTTTGGGGGGGGAGGTTTGCTATCATGCATGTGTGCTCACCAGAGACATAAAGGGGGAGAAGTAAAAAAGCGAGAAATCACCCCCTAGGGATCTGGCCATGCCATAATCCCTTCTCCATTCTTCTCAGGATTTTGGCTATGCACACACACACACACACACACACACACACACACACACACACACACACGGCATGAATTCTCAAGCTGCCGAATCCAGGACTCAAACCACACATTCAGTCATGTGGGATCCAGTGCCTTAACCACCATGCCACCTGCTAACCCCCTCTGCTCCATTTCTTATCCTGCTGGTACGTCAGACATACTTGTATACACACCTGGAGGTGTGTTTCTCAAACTACAGCATCTAGGAGTCCAACCACGTGGTCAGCCATGTGAGATCCCGAGCCTTCAACCACGAGGTCACAGGACAGCCCCATGCCAATGTTCATTAAAGCAAAACTGATGTAATTTTCTCCATTACAGATTATAAAAAAGGCAAGAAGGCAAAGCTGAAAGCAGATACTACCCACAGACAGCAGTGGCATTTCGATGTGCTGATCTTTGAACCATCGAGCCCACACCCAGGCACACAAACAGTTCCCACTGGACTACACAGTTTTTGTTGCAGTCAAGACACACACAGTGGACCCTACTCCTCTCCTCTGGCAGAGCTTTTATGCCACTGCAGTCACACAGCACTGCCCTGTCAGAGGGGTTCTCAGAGGCTTTGCTTTAAACTTCATTAAGCAATCTACACCATTCTTGTCCAGAAACTGAATTGCCTTTTCTTTTTTAAAGATTTAATGTTATTTATTATTATTTAACTTGCTATAAAGCATGTGTGCTGGCCAGAGAGAGCAAGAGAGAGAAGAGAGGGAGAGAGTGAGCGAGAGAGAGAAAGGAAGAAAGCAAGCCACCAGGTCTGGGACTCAAACTGTGGATGGCCACGTGGGAGTCCAGTGCCTCAACCACCACACCAACTGCTAGCCCCTGAACTGCCTTTTCTGTATGATTAACTTTATAAGAGATGAGCACCTACATGACCATGTTGGCTCCATCCTTCACTGCCTGACTTGGTGTTTGGGAGGAGTGTCCAGCGCTGCCTGGAGGGCAGCTGTCCAGGTTTCTTGTCGCAGGCAGGAATTCACCTCATCTTATTTGGGTTCAGCCTAGCGGTAGCCCCAGTCCCTCTCATTCACGAACCTGTCCTCACAGCACTTATCTACACCTGCCTTCCAGAACCAGCCAATGACATTCAACATCCTTACATAGATTGGAGGCAAAGGCCTCCTTCCTTGTCGAGCTGCCTCCACCCTAGCATGCCCCAACCTGGCAGAAATGCATGGCCTGGCCCGTGCATTTGGGGAATCGCCCCTCACATCACTCACTGTGTGACAGCCACACTACTTTCCGGTCTTCTGAACTTTCTCCACCCTCAGGATATCTGCAGTGTATCTGTGCCAGGAAGTCTTCCCCAGATCTCCATGGCTGGCTCATTTTTATTCATGCCAGCTCAAATCACACATCCCCAGAGTGGTCCTCCCTCACCACTCTATTTAAAGTTGATCTCTGTTTTTTATTCTTTTATATTTACATCTTTATTTCCATCAAAGCACCTCTTTTTCTTTGTAAGTATGTGGTTCAGTTTTATTATCCACCCCTACACCCCAACATAACACAAACTTCTTGAGGAGAATGGCTGTCCTGTTCACTCTGCATCCCTGTCACCTAGCATAGAGCCTCAGTGCTCCTTAAATACTTGAGGAATGAGAGACAAAACTACGATATGATCAAAACATTGAACAGAATGTGTAACCATACGTGCTAAATGGGCCAGCCCTAGAGCCCAGTGGGTAAGGGAGCCAGATCCCAGATGGCCCTGGTAGACTGAAAAATGCATGGGGCATGTGTGCGTACATGCCTCAAATCCTGACAAGATGGAGAGACAAGGGATTGAGACTAGACCAGGCCCCACTGGGGGTTACTTTCTATTTCTCTCCTCTTCCTAGCCACTCCCTCCCACCCCCTTTCTGTCTCTGGCAGACCAGTAGATGGTGTTAATGGTTAAGACACTAGCCTCTTACAGAGTTGACCACAGTACAAGTCCCGAACCCGGGACTTAAAACTCACACAAGGCACATAGAGAATGGAGGTGAAGGGATTGTGGTGTGGCCATCCCTCTGAGGGGTGAATTCTCATTTTCTGTCTGTCTCTCCAGCAAGCTCAAGTGCCCTATAGCAAAAATCTCTTAAAAAAAACAAAACAAAGCGCTGAATGAACACAGTAATTTAAATTTTATTAACAGGAAACAATCATATTTAAAGGACAACTCAGCCACACCAACCACTCTGAAACTCTGGAGACTTTAGCGACCCTGGCTTAACCACCATGCCACCTGCTGGCCCCTGGGCTCCGATTTTTAATTTGCTAGGGACACATATGTTCACAGAATGAGAAAGCACCCTTTCCCTTCTCCATTCTCCTTTCAGAATTTTGAGCATGAACACACACATGCCCGGCATGTTTTTCAAGCCTCTTGGTCTGAGACTTGATGCATGTGGTCAGCCATGTGAGACCTAGCTGCCTTAACCATCACAATACAGGCTGGTCTGAGGTTCTGATAGTTCTCAAGACACACTTGTATAGAGCAAGACTTTTTGCTCTGGATCCAGGTAAGAACAAGGAAATTGAGAGACCATAATTTTTGGATGCTGAGACAAAGCAGCACATAAACTCACAGCATAAGTAACCTGGAGGCAAGCAGGGATACAGCTGGAACCTGGAGAAGCTATTCCTCCATCACTTGGTCTAGAAACACACTTTGCTTAAATAGGGAAGTATGGTCCCTAATACCACTGTTCGTAATGTTATTAGCTGCTAGTCTCATTTTTCTTTTATAAGATCACTCCCTGACTAGCAATGAATTAGGAAACCAGCCTCAAATTCTGATAAGACCTTTTAGCATTATAATAGTTAAAAAAATTAATTTTTATAAAAAGCCAATGGGGGTTAAAAATGCACAATTAAACTCGAATGTAAACTATAATATATAGACTGGTATATACATCATTAAAATGGCCCTGAAAAAGATGAAACCTTCCTGTTGAAACAAAATTTCCTCTATTAACATCTCAACATCTCAATTTTCTTTTTTTTGGGGGGGGGGAGGGTTTTTGTTATAGGGCACGTGCACTCGCCAAAAAGACAGACAGAGAGACAGAAAGCAAGAAATCAATCCCTAGGAGGAATGCTTCTCCTCCATTCTCCTCTCAGGATCTCGGACAGGCACGTGGGCACACACGCATGTGCACGCGCACACACATGTGCCCGGCTTGAGTTTAAGCCACCGGGTCCAAAACTCAAGCTGCAGTCCACTACATGGAAGTCCAGCAATGTAGCCATTACGCCATCTGCTGGTCCCTCAATTTTATTTTCTTTTATTTGTTGGTTTGGTTTGTTTATTTTTTTTAAAGATTTATTTAATTTTATTCATTCATTTATTTTAATTTGACCAGAGAGAGACTGGTGCAGGAGCAGGGGAATGAGAAAGCAAGCCACCAGGTCCAGGGCTTGAACTGTGGTCAGCCATATGGGAGTGTCTAGCAGCTTAACCACCATGACACCTGCTGGTCCCATTTTTTGTTGTTGTTTATAAGAGAGGGCATTAACACTCACCAGAAGAGCCAACAAATGGCAAGGTGGTTAAGGCGCGGACTCCCACATGGCCATCTGTGGTTCAAGTCCCAGAACTGGCAGCTTGCTTTCTCTCTCTCCTTCTCTCTCTCTGGTAAGCACATACCCAATAGCAAATTTTAAAATAATTATAATTACACAAATAATTATAAAATATAAAGAAAGCCACTCACCAGAAAGCGACAGAGGCAGAAAGTACCCCCCACTGACACAATTCCCTCTTCTCCCCCTTTTTTTTGGGGGGGGAGGTTTGCTATCATGCATGTGTGCTCACCAGAGACATAAAGGGGGAGAAGTAAAAAAGCGAGAAATCACCCCCTAGGGATCTGGCCATGCCATAATCCCTTCTCCATTCTTCTCAGGATTTTGGCTATGCACACACACACACACACACACACACACACACACACACACACACACACGGCATGAATTCTCAAGCTGCCGAATCCAGGACTCAAACCACACATTCAGTCATGTGGGATCCAGTGCCTTAACCACCATGCCACCTGCTAACCCCCTCTGCTCCATTTCTTATCCTGCTGGTACGTCAGACATACTTGTATACACACCTGGAGGTGTGTTTCTCAAACTACAGCATCTAGGAGTCCAACCACGTGGTCAGCCATGTGAGATCCCGAGCCTTCAACCACGAGGTCACAGGACAGCCCCATGCCAATGTTCATTAAAGCAAAACTGATGTAATTTTCTCCATTACAGATTATAAAAAAGGCAAGAAGGCAAAGCTGAAAGCAGATACTACCCACAGACAGCAGTGGCATTTCGATGTGCTGATCTTTGAACCATCGAGCCCACACCCAGGCACACAAACAGTTCCCACTGGACTACACAGTTTTTGTTGCAGTCAAGACACACACAGTGGACCCTACTCCTCTGGCAGCAAGCAGCTTTTATGCCACTGCAGTCACACAGCACTGCCCTGTCAGAGGGGTTCTCAGAGGCTTTATAAATAACTTCATTAAGCAATCTACACCATTCTTGTCCAGAAACTGAATTGCCTTTTCTTTTTTAAAGATTTAATGTTATTTATTATTATTTAACTTGCTATAAAGCATGTGTGCTGGCCAGAGAGAGCAAGAGAGAGAAGAGAGGGAGAGAGTGAGCGAGAGAGAGAAAGGAAGAAAGCAAGCCACCAGGTCTGGGACTCAAACTGTGGATGGCCACGTGGGAGTCCAGTGCCTCAACCACCACACCAACTGCTAGCCCCTGAACTGCCTTTTCTGTATGATTAACTTTATAAGAGATGAGCACCTACATGACCATGTTGGCTCCATCCTTCACTGCCTGACTTGGTGTTTGGGAGGAGTGTCCAGCGCTGCCTGGAGGGCAGCTGTCCAGGTTTCTTGTCGCAGGCAGGAATTCACCTCATCTTATTTGGGTTCAGCCTAGCGGTAGCCCCAGTCCCTCTCATTCACGAACCTGTCCTCACAGCACTTATCTACACCTGCCTTCCAGAACCAGCCAATGACATTCAACATCCTTACATAGATTGGAGGCAAAGGCCTCCTTCCTTGTCGAGCTGCCTCCACCCTAGCATGCCCCAACCTGGCAGAAATGCATGGCCTGGCCCGTGCATTTGGGGAATCGCCCCTCACATCACTCACTGTGTGACAGCCACACTACTTTCCGGTCTTCTGAACTTTCTCCACCCTCAGGATATCTGCAGTGTATCTGTGCCAGGAAGTCTTCCCCAGATCTCCATGGCTGGCTCATTTTTATTCATGCCAGCTCAAATCACACATCCCCAGAGTGGTCCTCCCTCACCACTCTATTTAAAGTTGATCTCTGTTTTTTATTCTTTTATATTTACATCTTTATTTCCATCAAAGCACCTCTTTTTCTTTGTAAGTATGTGGTTCAGTTTTATTATCCACCCCTACACCCCAACATAACACAAACTTCTTGAGGAGAATGGCTGTCCTGTTCACTCTGCATCCCTGTCACCTAGCATAGAGCCTCAGTGCTCCTTAAATACTTGAGGAATGAGAGACAAAACTACGATATGATCAAAACATTGAACAGAATGTGTAACCATACGTGCTAAATGGGCCAGCCCTAGAGCCCAGTGGGTAAGGGAGCCAGATCCCAGATGGCCCTGGTAGACTGAAAAATGCATGGGGCATGTGTGCGTACATGCCTCAAATCCTGACAAGATGGAGAGACAAGGGATTGAGACTAGACCAGGCCCCACTGGGGGTTACTTTCTATTTCTCTCCTCTTCCTAGCCACTCCCTCCCACCCCCTTTCTGTCTCTGGCAGACCAGTAGATGGTGTTAATGGTTAAGACACTAGCCTCTTACAGAGTTGACCACAGTACAAGTCCCGAACCCGGGACTTAAAACTCACACAAGGCACATAGAGAATGGAGGTGAAGGGATTGTGGTGTGGCCATCCCTCTGAGGGGTGAATTCTCATTTTCTGTCTGTCTCTCCAGCAAGCTCAAGTGCCCTATAGCAAAAATCTCTTAAAAAAAACAAAACAAAGCGCTGAATGAACACAGTAATTTAAATTTTATTAACAGGAAACAATCATATTTAAAGGACAACTCAGCCACACCAACAACTCTGAAACTCTGGAGACTTTAGCTCCCATGTGATTTTTTTTTTTGGGGGGGGGGCAGGGGGAAGAGGCCTTTTAACTATAGGGCTCATGCACGTGCTGGAGACACAGACACACAGAAAGCAAGAAATCACCACCCCCCCACCCCCCAGTGGGAATAGCCATGCCACAATCCCTTCTCCTCCATGCTCCTTGGGATGTTTTGGGCACGCACACACACGTGCCTGGCATCAGTTTTAAGCCACCCAGTCCAGGACTTGAACCATGGTTGACAATGTAGGAGTCCAGCGATGTAACCATTAATGCCATCTGCTGGTCCCACACACGCTCTGATCATTCCCAGAATAAGGAATTTTATAGGGAATTGTCTCTCCACTAGACTGAGTTCAAAGAACAGAATGATTTTAGTGCTTCTATACCAGAGATGGCAATAGAAGCTAGATAAACACGAACAAAATCTGGCACTAGCAACTCTGAAAAACAGAATTTCATCTAACCACATCATGAAATCAGCAAAATGGGATTCTAAGTACTATAGCTTAAATGCTTGTCCCCCTCCAAAACTCACACTGAAATTTAATTGCCATATTAAGAGTATTAACATGGCAATGTACACTGTAAGAATGTACAATGAAGGCCAGCAGGAGGCATGGTGATAAGGCACTTGACTTACACATGGCCCATAACAGTCTGAGTCCCAGATCTGGTGGTGGCTTGCTTTCTTACTTTCCCTCTTTCTGGTCAAATTTAAAAAACAAATAATGATAATGAATAAAATTTAAATAAAATAATTATTTTAGGGGCCAGCAGATGGCATGGTGGTTAAGGGCGCTGGACTCCCACATGGCCGATCACGGTTCAAGTCCCAGATGTGGAGGCTTGCTTTCTCACTTTCCCTCTCTTTCTCTCTCTCTTGCTCTGTTCCTCTCTGGTCAAATTAAAAAATAAATAAATAAAGTTAATTAAAATAATTCTTTTTTAAAAATGTGCAATGATTAAATTAAATTTTTTAGAGGTTTTTCTAGCCTTAGGGCATGTGCACTCACCAGAGAGAGAAATAGACACAGTGAGAGGGAAAGTGGGAAGTCACCCCCCCCCCAGGAGGGATGGTCACATCACAATCCCTTCTCCATTCTCCTCCTGAGATCTTAGGCAAGCATGCATCTGTGCACCCAGTGTGATTTTCAAGCTAAAAGGTCTGGTACTTGAATCACAGTCTACCATGTGGGAGTCCTGCGACGTAACCGCTACACCATCTGCTGGTCCCAGTGCAAATTTTTTATAAGGACAGAAAAAAAAAAAAATTCAATAATCCAAACTAAGCCCTGTACTGTAAATCAGAGTTTTGTTTTAGATGGATTTAAATAAAGGTATTGTTCATTTATTCCATGAAGAGTAACTTCCCAAATGCCCCTAGTACAGTTTGGTTTCATTTTGTGTGCACAGTCTACACACACACAGTCTATTATGTTCACATATTTCAACAACATATCGTCATCCAATAGAAGTATACAGTATTAATCAGAATGTGTCCATAAAAGCTGCTTTAAGGAATAAAATAACATCTTTCAAGATTGAAACACACTATTTATATCATTTGTGCTTTCATATCACTGTTCAGGCAAAATTCAATCATTAACTTGCAAAGTAAGTAAAAGTATTTCCTTTTAAAATAAAACCATTTCTTTATTATAGATCATAGCTTTTTTTTTTTTTTGGAGAGGTTTTTGCTATAGGGCGCGTGTGCTCGCCAGACAGACAGAGACAGAGAGACACAAAGCGAGAAATCACCCCCCAGAGGGGATGGCCACGCCACAATCCCTTCTCCTCCATTCTCTTCTCAGGATCTTGGGCACGCATGCACACGCGCCCGGCGTGAGTTTAAGCCACCGGGTCTGGGATGCGAACCACGGTTGACTACTTGGGAGTCCAGCGACATAGCCATTACGCTTACTGCTGGTCCCAGATCATAGCTTTTAAAGGTCATTTTGGCCGAGTAATGACTTATCTTTTAAATAAAAAGCTGAAAAGTTAAAGAGGGGGATAAAAAAGAAAACCACTGGTATTTTTCAGTTGAATGGTGAAAAAATTTAACTGCAGAGGGTTAAAAGAATGGATGTGGTATACATGGGAGGTGATTAGTAGAGGCTACTCCTTTGACCAGAAAAGTGATTAGAGCTAGGGTAGAAATGAGCTCCAATAAAGTACATAAAGGTTTGTTGACTGTAAGGGAGACTCATGTGCATTTAAAGGCAAAGGGGAAAGAGCCAATGTAGTGGGTGAGAGGTCAGATTTCATTCCACGAAATGGCACAGAAAACTGCAAAGCCTGCTAAAACAAATTTTCATGGATCAGTAATGATAATTCAAGCAACAGCCAATATAACTTATTCCGCATTAAATAAAATGAATGCCATGTGTCATATGCTGTATAACTTACAGGTTCATTTTCTTCCTGAGAAACACTTGTGTTTGATTGTAAATTCTTAAACCTTAAATTAATGGGAACCAGCAGTTAGCATAATGGCTATGTCTCTGGACTCCCACGTAGTCGACCACGGTTCACGTCCCGGACCCAGTGGCTTAAAACTCACGCCAGGCGCCTATGCGTCCGTTCCCGAGATCCCGAGAGGAGAATGGAGGAGAAGGGATTGCGGCATGGCTGACTGGAGCGTGGCCATCCCCCCTGGAGGGTGATTTCTCTCTGTCTCTATGTCTCTCTCTGTCTGGCGAGCGCACATACCCTATAGCAAAAAGCTCTCCCCCCAAAAAAGAAAAAAAAAAAAAAACTTACATTAAGAAAAAGCTGCACTTACTTTCTTTCAAGGTATCTAGAGTATCTGGTTCACCGAATTCAACTAGCTAACACTGGTTGAAACCCAAGCCAATCAATCTAATTACATTTTCGTGATTCCTGGAGTTACCTAACAGCGAAACTAACAAATAGGCTGACCGAGAAGTCATCTTTCCCAGAAACCTATAATTTCTGACTTTTCTGTTATCTCATTGCTTTAGACTTCCTTTTCCTTTGACTTCCCACCCACACTGCATAATTGTCAGTCCTACATTTCTTCTTTCACAATCTCTCACATAATGCTGCTCCTATTTTAAATTCCCACTGCCAGCACCTCACTTCTAGTTATGTGATTCTACACCAGTTTTCTTCCCACTCTTAACTCTCCATAATCCCTGATCAAGATAAATAATGCCAATTGTCTCCAGTGACTTGAACCAAATCCAAACTATTATGTTGTAAGAATTTCAAAGCAGGTGGCATGGTGGTTAAGGAAGCTAGATTTCACAGGGCTGACTGGGTAGTTCCTGTTCCAGGCCTCGAGGATTGAAAAACACACCAGGCTCGGGGCTCAAAATCCAAGAGGAGAATGGAGAAGGGACTGCGGCATGGCCATCCCTCCTCCTGCCCTACAGCAAGTGCTTTCTCACTTTCCCTGTCTCCAGGGAGGGCACACACCCTAAAGCAAATTAAAAAAATAAAAATAAATAAAAAAGAATTTCCAAGCTTATTACCCCAACCAAAAGAAAACACCCAAACTTCACCCATCACACCCTGAAGTTCTCTACCTAGTGCTGGGAATTCGGCAGACACCAAGTCTGGGGTACCAGACCCATTCTTCCACATATGGGGGGAGGGGGGGTCGGTCAAGGCTGTGTCACTATTGTGTTCCCTACAAAGGACAGCCAGAGACAGACACCAGTCTGGACGCCCTCCATATGTAACCTTTACTCAAGTATAGTTTATTTCTTGTATTGTCTGAGTAGCCATTCACATACCCCTGACAAGATTTAACTTGCCCTAGAGAAGGACATCTTTCTATCGTTTTATGATCACATAGCGCCTCAACCCTTGTAAGCCCGGTGATTATTACAAAAAAGAAAGGAAACTCTCTTGAGATAAAGCTCACATACGTATCTTAAAGGAAGTCTCAGGAACAGTTTTATGGGCCTGCAGAGGCGTTACTTCTCCAGCTGACCACGTTGCACCGGGCAAAAGCCATTCCCTGGCCTCCTGCCTGCCCAAATATATGCCAGAAATAGCAAAGACACAAAAGTACGCGGAGATCCTGGACAGAATCGCGCGCAGTCGAAGAAATTAAGCTTTCTGGGCGACAGGCAGTAGGCGGCTCTCGGCCTACATCTGAGGCCTGGGCGCGCCCGCAGGAAGCTCTCCAGCCCGCGAACGCGCTAAGGCCTGAGGCTGAAACCCCAGGCGGACGACGAGCCCCTCTCACCTGCAACAACATCCGACCGAGGGGGCCGCAGCCCCGGGCACCGCCTCGCAGAAGTGCCGCCATGGACATGGTCGCTTAGCACAGAGCAGCAGCGTCAAGGTCGGACACAGCCAAGAACACGCCCTGCGACGTCCCGCGACTGCAGACCCCTCAACCTGGAGTGACGCCTC